>NC_027755.1:101225-102761 GCF_000695525.1 Brassica oleracea var. oleracea
TCCAGGAAAGTCAAACTTCTGAAATAATCCAGTCAAATGGAAAACTAACATATGACGACTGAAATGCAAGTCGTCTTGTTTTTTTTTAACCAAACAAAAGTAGACGACTTTTTTTTCAGTCGTCTGAAATAACAAATTTCAAAGTCAATTGCAAAAATAACCTCTGCGTTGACCATACGACGTATAGTTTGGTTGTCAGGAGTACTTAGATTGAAGTCGTCCGCTTCCATCTTTAATAAACTTTCGTTTTCTTTGTTCTAAGTTTGCTAATGTGTTTTATTTTGACTTTTTCAGATGATGCGTCAGTTATATTCAGTGTATGGAGAATGGTTGTTGAAAGATGGATGTTGGAATTTTGTGGTTGATCATTTCAAAGGAGCGAGAATGTTATTTTTGAGTGAAGGTTCGACACATGCTGATCTTGTTGCAATGGCTCAAGAAGATTATAACCTGGACATGAACACAGAGTCTGTGGAGTTAACCTACTCATTACAACAGATGGCTTCAGACCTTCCTCCTATTCATGTTACAAGTGATAGACATGTTTGGCATGACACTTGATTACACTACTTCATACAGAGCACTGTTATATGCGCAAGAAATGGTGAGAGGATCAGCAGAAGACGGGCTACTGAAGTTTATTATTTCATTGATTTGTTTATTATTGATTAAAAAAAGCTACTAAGCTTATTATTTCATTGATTTGTAAATGTGTAAACACATTGTTAGCACATGTATTACATCTTGGGAAAATTATTACTGATTTTACAAAAAATTCACAACTAAAAGAGTAGACATGCAATTCACAAAACAGACCACAAACAAAACTATTATAGATCATTCATCTACAAAGACAAGCTTAGACTCCACTTGATATGGAAGAAAACTTTGTCAGAAGACTTCCAGGAAGTCTAGACGACTGAAATGGAAGTCGTCTGGAAGAGTTTCTGGAAGTCGTCTAGTGCATTATATTTTAGACGACTAACAGGTAAGTCGTCCCAGAAGTCTTCAAGATCTGAAAAACCTGCATATCAAATCCAGATCTAAAAAACCTGCATATCCAAAAATGTTCAAATGACTTAAAAACAGAAAAAATGAGTGGAAGATTAGATAAATCTACCTTTATAGAACACACAAAAATACATATCTAAAATTAATAGATCTACCTTTAAATGAGTGGAAGATGAGTACTATCTGATTAAAAACCTGCAAAAAAGATAGATTAGTAAGAAAAACATGAGACAAAACTGAAAAATTCATATAAAGTTTGGTGTTTTCAAGTCAAAGAGATTATTAGAGTGGGTTTGGAGAGTTTTAGTTTGGGAAAAAAGTAAAAACTTTATACAACAAGAAGTTACCAAATGAAGAAAAATCAGACATAAAAACTTACCAAAACGCTCAGATCTATTATGAAAGGGAGACGTCGTCAGAAGACTTCCATGAAGTCCAGACGACTTCCAGGAAGTCCAGACGACTGAAATGGAAGTCGTCTAGTGCATTATATTTTAGACGACTAACATGTAATTCGTCCCAGAA
>NC_027755.1:103260-106449 GCF_000695525.1 Brassica oleracea var. oleracea
AAGCCGTCTAGACCCTAAACATAACCCCTAAACTTAATTAACTAACTGAACACTTCATAAAATCAAATTAAACTTCAAAAGTGTTTACTATACACAAAAATAAACATGTTTAGGTAAAAAAATTAATTTTTCAAAAAAACATTCAAGCTTTCCAAAATCTAACCCTAAGTATACATACAATACTACAACATATGTTGCAAAACCCTAGACCAAAGAATACCATGATTCACTACCTACACTCATCTATGTTGAAAACAATTCAATTTTGTTATATTTTAATTTATATCACTTAAAACTATTTATAATTACATGATTTTAATTTTTCGCTTATCAAAATATTTTCTTAAAAATTTATAAATTATTTTTAAGATCAGCTACACCAGAAGACTTACTTTGAAGTCGTCGAGACGACTTACTAGGGCTATATTCGTAAAAATGACTTCTGTTTTTTTGTTTGGTCACAAGGGGCTGGACTGTAATTTCACAAGGCTTTTAGGTTAGTTTTGCATTTGATTTAAGTTTGAGTATAGGTTTGAAGTTAAAATCAAGTTGTGGGTTAGTTTTGGCAAATTCCTCAAAAATTATCATACAATCACTATACAAAATCAGGTATTCTATTTGACCTTGTGCTAAGAAAGTAACTAGTCACTAAACTTACCCACTGTGCCACTGTGGTTAGGATTTTTGAGCATCCATAATGTTTAGCTAAGAAAAATATGTAGTTACCACGAATCTGTTAAACACATAAAAAAAATTAGCACAAAGCACATCCATAGAAATCTCATCTTTTTTTAAACACTATAACTTTGGTTAATGGGTTTAATTTGTAGGTGGACTTGATGGGAGGATCCTACGATGCATGGGACAACATGAAGTTTAAATTTCTAATGGCATTCACTACCACAATACTCTCATTGATTTTACTTGGGTTTGATGATCTCATGCATGAATTTTGAATTATTAAATGCTGAAGACGCAGTTCGTTGGGGGCACACTGACTTTCTTCTCAAAGCCAATTCACATCCTGTCACCATTTATTTTCAGCTTTCTTAGTTATATTCACTAGAACAATTCAAACTTTGTTTGAAACAATGGGAGGAGTAGTTTATTGTAGCGTTTTATAGATTGGTGATCCCTAAAATAGACCATGCTTGTTAGGGCTTCTTGGGAAAGACCAGAGGCGTGATTACATCAAGAACTAAGAAGTGTGTTTAAGGTACTCAAGAACAACCTTGGTTTTGATATCTCCGGTGAAGTCACCGCCTCTATTTCGGCCCCTCATGGTTTTCCGGAAATGTGATCCTTCTTACTCCAGTCTCTTCCGTCAACAGCCATCACGGTAAATATGAACATTTTTTCTAGATTAAAAGAAGCATAATTTGTCATGTCACACAAAACAACATATCTCAGTTACGTCAAAGTTAAAGGACAAAACCTTGGAGCTGATGAGTTTGATAACATGTTTAGCTGAGATATCACGTTGGTGCCAGAATTCTTCTATCAAAGGTTTAAAACAAATAGAATACCTAATTTTGTATAGTGATTGTATGATAATTTTATTTTATTTTTTTTGATGAAATTTCAAATTTATTGATCATACTAGAGAGAATATATGTACAAGCCTATGTGGTTACAACTGAATAATGTGAGTAAACAGCCAAACTAAGTATCATGAGCTCCAAACCACCTTTGCATCAGACCTTGCAACCTTGGCCTTAAGTAATAACGCGTAGACGTTATACGGTTACGAACCGTCTTGTCTACCAGTCTAGCAATATGCTCAACCGGCTTTGAAACATGGTTGTGGAGTCTCTCATTCCGTTCTCTCCAAATGTAGTAGACAGTAACCTGCAGCACAAGTCTGAGCAGAATAAATGTAAGCCGATCATAGTGACCTGTCAAGAGTCTCGTGATGGTAGTATCCCAATCAGGATCCGGGTCCATGCCAAATAAGTTTCCTGTAACCTTGAGCCAAAGTGTGAATATGTACGGACAAGCAAAGAATAGATGGTCTCGGGTTTCGTCTGGCTTCCCACAGTAGAGACAATATTGTGCTTGACCCCACTGTGCAGTGCGATGTCCAGTTGATAGCCTGTCTCTTACAGCCAACCACGTGATGAAAGCAAATCTCGGCACTCCTTGCTGAAACCAAATCAGCCTACTCCACATTACTTGATCCTTCTTCTTTCTAATATTACTCCAAGTGTTCTTGGAGTTAAACCTGCTGCTATAGGTGTCGTCTCCATCTCTCCATAACACCCCGTCAGGCACGTTTGCAGTCAAATTTAGTGGGAGCTCTCGAATGTCATAAACTAATATATATATATATATATATATATATATATATGTATTAGTTTAATTTTGTTATGGATGTACCTTGAGGAATATGTTTAAAGATATCAGATCGTATTAGATATACTAGGGGCATTTCCCCCGTGCAAGCGCGGAGTTGTAGACATATTTATTGTTTCATTTCAATATTTGTTAGGGTTATTGTAGCTGTGAATTTTACGTTTTGGGTTGATCATTGTTTTTTAAGTTTTTTATTGTTATAGGGTTAGAGTTGTGATGATGTACTGTGTATGCCCTGTTCTCCACTCATGAAGGAGTAAACTGTGTTAGTAATGTGATTGATATAGTTCGTGTTGTTGTTTGCTGTGTAATGAGAATTATTGTTTGTTTGTCTTTTTAATTTGTTACTTGTACTGTTGAGATTACATAAATTATATTAAGGTTGTTGACTCACCTTTTGTTTCTGGATATTTTTTCACCAGTTTATTTGTGTAAGTTGTGTGTATTAAGTAATAATTTTTTTTATTCTTATTATCTTGGTTATATGTTTTTTTACTTTTAAACTTGTTGTTTTTACCGGACCTTTAAAACAAATATATGAAGACTTGTAGAAATAACTATAAAATGAGTGACAATTAGTATTTCGATATTAATGGGTTTTAAATGAATATATGTATTTCTCATAAGAAGACAATAGCGTTGGCATGTTGACATTGAGCATATAAGCTATTTTTATAAGACAAGAGGAGTGAGCAGGTGGAGATGTTGTTACTGCCTTTGTGTCTGTTGGGATTGTCTCTTGTATCTCCTGGTGTGTGGCTGTGTTTGTTTCTCTTTTATTTAATGGGTAATATGTAAACAAAAATCATTGTTAGTTGTATTTATCAGAGTTTGTAA
>NC_027755.1:106924-107193 GCF_000695525.1 Brassica oleracea var. oleracea
CAGAACGGATTTGTCCAACCACATCTGCGAGTTTAAATATCAGTTATGATATCGAAACATAATATAAACCCAAATGCAATATGATAATATACCTGGAAGTTCTAGGTTTGTGTTCGCAATCACTTGGAAATTGTCGAACAGTCTAGTTATGACTGGAAATTGATCTTAGGAGCTCCCGTGATGACTTCATCATTAATAGTTGGTGAGATGAAACGAATGAGGAATGGATGATCAGTTATCTTGTACATGCTTGAGCACCTAACAACCTC
>NC_027755.1:107330-108920 GCF_000695525.1 Brassica oleracea var. oleracea
AAATTAAATTATGTTAAATAAGTGTAATAGATCGAAGATTAACTTACATTTTCATCAAGGAAGAGAACCGTGATTCCCACAAACTCCCTGTCTTTCTTGAAGTTCAGGAAATCCCATAAGCAGAGGAAGCCAGAGGCTATGCTCTGACTACTACGACCAAGACGGAGAGACTCGAAGGTTGAGTGACGGACACCGGGACGCCAGCTCGAGGAACTGGAGAGGCAGAGAGAAACATTTTCTAGAAGATGGTTAAAGTTAAGAGGAATCAATGAGTTTTGTGGAGATGGAGATTGAGCTCATGAAAGACGAGAATCATACATAGGGTTTATATAGGGGCTACAAATCAGGAACATTTATGATCAAGCAATTTAAGATGTGGACATGAAGAGTTCACCGGTGAAAAAATAGATTACGCACAGACACATGGTGCAACTCTGTAACTCAGACTTGTTTGAGACAGTGAAGAAAAGAACTCAAACTCATGTTAAACGACAACAGTTTACAATATGAGAAAACTATAATTGTTGCAAACTTGAACTTTTTTTCATATAACGTGATGAATCCCATTTAAAAATAAAACCGATAATACACTTGTAGGCTCGACCCTCAGAGTAAGCCGAAGAAGCAAGGGTTTTCCTTTCGGCCTTCATAAATATATATTAGGTTCGACCATCAATGTACAAAGTATCATTTAGCTTAGTGGTATAAATGTTGGTGTTTATATCTCAATAACCCGGGTTCGAGCCATAGACTTGACATTTTTTCACACTTTTTAAAAGTGAGGCCTACAAAACACTGACGTGGCGCACTGAGGAGTGAGAAAAAACGCATCTATTATAATATAGACTAGGGGTATAGCCCCCGCGCAAGCGCGGAGCCGAATAAGTTATTGATCGTTGTGTAGTTTTGTGTACGGGATTTTGTCGTTTATTTTTTTCCACTTTTGTTTTTCGTGTTGTATATAATGGTGATGAACATAACATCTGGAAGTCACACAGTTTGATTAAGTTGATATAAGAATGACCGGCGAATTCATATGCATTATTTTCGTAATGATTTGATCGACCATTAGCGTTATTAGCGCTTTCATGTTCAAAAGATAAAGTTTATGAAGTTGTTTAGTATATGCTTAGGTAGTTTTTAGTATATAAAACAAATAGTGTAAGGAACAAAATATAAAATTTGAATTCAAAAAATTAAACAATTTTATCAAACAATAAATTAAATTATTTTCTTATTTAACCTAAATTAATTTCAAAATATAGAATTGTAATAAACTATTTTTTTTTAAAAGTTAATAACTAGAAAAATTTATAAAATTATACGGTTGCAAAATTATTTATTTTTAGAGTTTTACTCGACTTTGTTAAAAATAGTTTATAGTGGACAAAAAATGTCAGAAATAGGTAAACCAAAAAATACACCACTGACAAATCTTGTATGAGTTAGAACCCGTCGACATTTCATTAATAATCCAAAATCGAAATAAAGTCTCCGAATAGAGAAAACATGCAAGGAAAAAAATATCCAAAGTTTATGATGGAAAACAAAGATAATAGCAGTTTTTAAAAATGCATAGAAAAGACGTTG
>NC_027755.1:109498-113774 GCF_000695525.1 Brassica oleracea var. oleracea
GTACCCAGCCTTGCAGCCTCTGTTAGTCCTAGCAACCAAATAACTTTCCGTTATATCCCATCAGAACAGAGTTTACATCATATTAGTTAATCAGACAACTTCAAAGCGATCAATCAACTTTCACGATCGACCCCCTATCGTAGCGATGGATGGTAGTGATTCACACGAACTGGGATAGAATCGTGGATCTCGGAATTCTGCCCAGAGAAACATACGCTTAAAGTATTAAAACTGATAACTTGAATATTGATTAAACAAATATGGTATATAGTATTCCATAGAAAGTCAAATTGTCAATACCTTTTCCTGGGTACTATGTTCTAGGCGGAGAAAGGTGGCGGGGACAACGACCGATTAAGCAACAACAACACTGGAGGCTGACATCTTCGAAGGTTGGCTAAAAGTTGCGACAGTTCAATTTAGGAGTAATTTGATAAGAGATATGGGTCTCAAGGTTTGTTTGAGGAATTATATATACTGAGACGGATCGTTTCAGAGGTGAAACGGTATCATAACTGATCGTTAGAGATATAGAGAGGTGAAGATGAAAAGTTTCAGAATTTTTTTTTGATAAGCTAAAAAGGTAACACTTCGGTTTATCGGTGGAGACATAGTACTATAAAAATCCTAGATACATACAAAAGAGATTTAGCCCACTTATAATTTTTATTGGGCCAAAATGCGGATTTTACTAAATAGGTTTCGATGATCAAAGTTACACGTGAGTATTGAAACATTACAGTTATGTGTGGGATCCACTATAAGAAATCCTTCATAAATATATATTAGTTTCGGTAATCAATGTACAAAGTATCCTTTAGTTTAATGGTATAAATGTTGGTGTTTATATCACAGTAATCCGGGTTCGAGCCACATATTTGACATTTTTCACACTTTTTAAAAGTGAGGTGCACTTACCAGCTGACGTGTCGCATCAGGAGTGATGAAATTGGCTCATTATAATGTAGATTCCAAACTATTTTTTTGTTACTATTGTAAATAGGTACCCGTTCGGGTTCGGATCGGGTATTTCGGATTTTCGGGTATTTCGGTATAGAGCTGTAGAACCCGTTCGGGTATTTCTGTACTTCGGATCGGGTTCGGGTATTTTTAGTTCGGATTCGGTTATTTCGGATCGGGTTTAGATATTTAGATTTTGAAAAAAAAAATTAAAATTTTCATTTCTCAAATTTCTTGTATTTAAAAATATAACTTTCACTTAACTATTTTTTTATTTTTAATAGATTCAATGGTTAATAGATTTGGACAGAATATTTTGAAACTAAAAAGACATTAATTTGGTTAATGTTTTTAAATTTTGGATGTAACTTTTTGTTAATTCTTGAAATAAAAAGTTTGACATGCATTTTTAAGTGAGTAGCAAATCATTTTCTCCGTAATTATATGTATATCATATGAACTTAAAATATGTGTAGTATCAATATAAATATTTTATATAAAATGAGAGATGTAAACTAGAAATATAAGGTTAATTATACATATGTTCGGTTATCTTCGGATATCCATTCGGGTTCGGATATTACCCGTTCGGGTTCGGATATCCAATTTCTCTTAATTCAATACCCGTTCGGATATTTTGCTATTTCGGTTCTGATTTCGGTTCGGGTTTTTTGGATCGGGTTCGGGTGCCGCTTCGGATATCGGATAAAGTGTCCACCCCTAATTGTAAATATCTAAGACTTAAATCAAATATTTCTTTGGGAAAAAATTAAGATATTTTAACAACCTAATTAAAATATTTTTTTAGTTTAAAATGTTAAGATGTAGAGACATTAATATTCATTCCTACAAATAAGATCACCGTGATTTGTTTTCTATAAATAAGATCAATGTAACGTATCTGATATAAATGAGCCTTGAATTATCTCTTCCTTTAATTAAAATCTTACCATATACTAAATTATAGGACAAGTTGTTATTGATATTTAGATTGCAGTTGTATTAAATATATTATATAGTATTTTTATAAAAAAAATTGTCTAGAAATAAGTTGAAATTTATCTAGAAATAAGTTGAATCCAACTGCGTTTTTATTTTAATAGTATTGATCTGGGTATTGATACAAATGCGTCCGAGAGTAGCCTATCAACTACAAGTAGTTATGGAGAGAACAAACTTATAAAAGAGCTTCTTCTCACAAACTCTAAGTCACTACCAGCAACAAAAATATTGCAAGTTCAAGAACAACAACATGAATAATATAAGAAAGAGCAAACATAATGGGTACATCATTCTGACAACGTCAATTAATTTGGTAATTGTACATTTATGTTTCTCTAAA
Source organism: Brassica oleracea var. oleracea (assembly GCF_000695525.1). Taxonomy (NCBI): domain Eukaryota; kingdom Viridiplantae; phylum Streptophyta; class Magnoliopsida; order Brassicales; family Brassicaceae; genus Brassica; species Brassica oleracea. The sequence goes on from NC_027755.1 coordinate 111,801, forward strand.
TAGGTCGAGATTACTAAACACATGCATAGTTAAGTTTATGCATATTAAGAAATCTGTTGTACTATTTTGATTCGACAGCCTATTGTATATTTCTCATTAAACTTTGAGACTTTTAGCTAAATTTATAAATGATGTACAAACATAAGTAGAGCTGCAGGGTATAACTAAATTTCATAATTTATGAAAATGAACTTGCATATAATATTTTTTCTTAAATTTAAAAGCACTTAAAAGGGAAATTGGGTTTATGTAACTATATGTTCCCAAGTATTGAATTTGGGCCATAAAGTAAAGTAAAGTAAAGCTCTACTTTTATGTCCTAAATATGAACCGCTGAATTGTAAATACTTAACAATCAACGACTGAGAGTTTTGAAAGAATCCATTGTTTATAAAAAAAAGTGTATCAATCTTAAACAAGAACATAGTCCACGTTAGATAAAGAGCTGTTTGGTCTAAAGGTTGAATTGATTTTGTTGTTGGTTGAAAGTTTAATAATGTTTCTGTAGGTGTTATAGCATGGACACGAGGGAATCACTATGAGACTTGATCAGCGAACCTACCAAAAGATCTTTCCCCAAGAGATGGTGACTTGGTTCCCGAACAAGGAAGAGACATTTTTGAAGGCAACAAAACCACAGGTGATGTGCTGATGGAACCCTCAGAGCTTATGGAGATGCTAATGAACACAATAATATTAGCTAGCTTCTTTGAGTCGCATCCATAATTATCAGATTTGGTGATGATGTTGATATTAGGCCGTCTGTGTAAACTTAAACAGTTTATTTAAGTAATGACAATTTCATGAGTTAACATACGTTCTTTTATTTATGGTTTATTAGAAAAGTTATTTTAGATTTGTCATTTGATCGTTTTTCCTTGTTTACACCCACTTTCTTAATTTGTTTTTCCATGTTTATTTACGTGTTTTTTTTTTCTTATTTGTGTGTATGAGAAGTGGAAGAACTTCTTCCCGTCCATTGTTATTGATGCGGAAGGTGGCTCAGTTGCTTTTCCTCATGGAAGAATTAATGTACCGGATACATTACATAGAGATTGAATACTTGTATGGTCTTTTATTTTTTACTAACTTACTTGTCTATATATACATGTTGAAGCTAGTTTGCACCTTCTTTCACCCTTTGGATGCTGTGAGGGAAACAACATTTATGAGAACCTCCTGCCCCTAAAACAATCAACGGCTGAGAGTTTTTTAAGTGTCAACGGTTCAGATTTAGGACAGAAAATCAGAGCTTTACTTTACTTTCTCGCCTAAATTCAAATACTTTACCCAACATATAGTTTTGGTATCATAAACCCAATTGCCCTTTTAAGAGCTTTTAAATTTAAGAAAAAATATATTATATCCAAATTCATTTACAGAATTTATGAAATTTAGTTATATCATGCATCTTTTTTTTTAACACTGAATATATCATAATATTGAGGTCCAAAAAGACAAGTTTGGGAGCACCCCTGAGTTATAACACGAAGAAATAGAGAAGACAGAGAAACTAAAAAAAAAAAAAAGAAGAAAAAGGGAGGAGGTACCAGTAGGTACTTATAAGAGCTTAATGCTCAATACTATCAGAAAAGGTTATGAAGGACTTGAGGCAGAAGCCAGTAACCTTAGATCCCTTTATCTTTACCGCACCAGAAGACATGTGTTTGACGCATCCTCTTGTAACATCTGATGGAGCCAACGGGGACCTCCTGAGGCGACATACGATTGTGTACGTATACCGACCACGACGCTCTCTGCTATAGACTTAGCAACTCTGTTTTTAAGGTCGGAAACATGAGAGATCGTCCATTTTTCAAAGCGATGTAGAAGCTCCAGTATCTTCAGAATCAGAGGTGAGAGCTCAGGAAACCTGAGAGGATTCAACAAAGCTTGGCGTACTTCAATAGATGAGGCTTCAAACAGTATTTTCTTGTAACGCAAGTCACCCATTGCTTGAACAGCCCATAGTAA
>NC_027755.1:114348-121148 GCF_000695525.1 Brassica oleracea var. oleracea
CTTGAGTTTCCAAATGCTCTTTCATGCATCTACTAACGTTTATACATCATTTATAAATGTAGCTAAAAGTCTCAAAGTTTAATGACAAACATACATTAGGCTATCAAATCAAAATACAACAGATTTTTTTTTTATTGTAAAATTTATCCAATCAAAACATTTTTACATCAAGTGCTATTGTTTTTGACGTTTACATAATCAAAAATCTATAAGTAAAGAAGAGAATCCCGCATTTGTGCTTCATGTTCTTGTCTCAAACCATTTGCTCAGCCCTTCCTCTAGATATCTCTTGCCTTTACCTTTCACAAGTAGCAACTTCAAGCAGATCAACTTATCAACTATTTTTGTAATTGTTATCTCATCTTTTGGCTGTTCTCCATGCCGACGATCATTCCGCTCTCTCCATATACTATGTGCCAAAGCTTTTATGTATGTGTTTTATGCAACAAATTTTTTCACTACACATAAACTTAACTATGCATGTGTTTAGTAAATCTGAACCTGTTTAGAGAATCATGCCTACAATTTACAAAATTTATTAACGTTTTCAGAATGATGTATCCATTATGTTGGTTCAATAGCAAAGACAAGGTTGGTTTTCTTTTAAAAACAATCATGGCCTTATTTCTGTACTCTCAACTCATTCACCTTTTGAGTTGTGTCTTTATAAACTCCAATATCTACCACTGTACTAACATGCAGTCACATTTGGGAGTTCAGACTACGACAAAATCAATGAAGATGCCCCTACTCACACGTTAAATGCAAAAACCATCAAAATAATATCGGAAAAGAAAGCGAAAAAGGCATACAATGTTCAAAAATAACGATAGTACTAATGGTACAACCAAGTCTCCTATTTCTCCTACTTAATGGTATGCTGAAAACAAAATGAACATATACATCATAATATTCAAATATTGCAATGCATCAAGAGTATCGTAGAAAACAAAATAGCAAAGTGTCCTTGTTACCCACTCCTTAAGGTCTTGTTTGGGTCTTGTTTCTTGATGGATATCGTCCACAGAAGATCTGAATCCGACTCGACTGTGATTTTCTCCCCTTTAACCAGATTAGATGTACTTACTAATCCACCAAACCTCATCTCAGTGTCGGCTTTGAGACGATAAAACATGTATAAACCATAGTTAGATCCATATGGATACTAACGATGCTTTTAAGACAATGATAAAACAGAGCGATTTGATGCTAAAATATTGCAGGATGTTACTTACTGAGATCCCATTGAAGGCCTGTGGTTGTAGTTTTGGCAGATGGAGCACCGATAGGGATGAGTCCACAGTGAGGTCCTAGGAGAGAAGGCTGAATATGAATCTCATGTCGATGAATCTTTGGAAGGAGTTGGATGAGGCAATCATCAGATAAGAGAGTTATCTTTGTATCTGGATATCGATACAAGACGTTGAGATTACCGGCTTCATGATCAAATCTTCCCCCGAGTGCCCCTGTAGCAAGAATCTGGAGCTAGCAGAATAAAGAAAGCAAAAAAAGTTAAAAAAAAACATATACACACAACACCAAAAAACAGAGGTTTTCTCGGCTATGAAAGATTACTGAGATCAATGAGATGCTAACTTACTTTGCTGCTCTCTTGATTCAAAGGAGAGTCACGGATAAACAAGATGCATTTATCAAGATCAGTGGTATCTTGATCATGAGATTCATCTATAACTTTAGTTCCCTGAGAGAAAAAGGTAAACACCAAGAGTAGAGAACAGTCAAAAAGCAGAGAAGCCAAGTTGAATTGAATCTCACAAGGACACCATATAATGGGATTCTTATAAAACACACAAGAGAAAGCTTACCAAGCTTAGATAAAAGTGGAGGACATCTGGGCGAATAGAGTCCATATCTCCTTTGATAACATCTGGCTTATACCTAAAGACATTCCCACACATTCTCAGAACTATGTTTCTAAATAGGACCAAAAAAAAGAAAAAAACAGAACCACTTTTGGTTTCCAGTTTCAAGAAAAAAATATGTTTACTTAAATCTTTCTCCTTGTGTATATATTCATTTATCAGATCATAAGAAGACAGAAAAGGCTCTTCTTCATTAGCTTCAGGGGAGACCAATAAACCAAAGTTCTTTTCCTTTGAATTAATCTCACTAAAGTCTCATAATTTGAAGAATTATTTCAGAAATCATAGGGATTAAGCTGTGAAAGCAACAAAGGGGACCTGTTACGAATGAGGAGAGCGTCTTCACGAGGGAAGAAAAGAGGCAACTCATCATAGATGCGATTAGCGCCTCCATCAGCACAGAGGCGGAGTTTTGCTATAATTTCCAAAACTAATAAATAAATAAAAAATTCCCAAAACAAAAAAACAGTCTCATATAATACATAATGATGTCCAAGAGAGAAGGAAGGTAACCATGTTCCCAAAGAAGAGGAGTGAAACGAGGTAGATTCTGGTTCAGAACAATGAGAGCGTATCTCTTAGCTGAAGCTTCGTCGGCCGGAAGGAGAAAACTTGAAGAGTGAGACATTACTTCCATGGCTGGCTGGATACGGTGAGAGACAGAGAGCGATTTTGTGTTCACATTCGTTGATTTGCTGAAATAAATAAATTACCTAAAGCGAAGAGACAGAAGGTTGACTTTCCCAAGATTGATTAAAAAGGGCGAAGCCACGTCTTACTATCATGTGACGTTAAACTGGCGTTTCGAGAATTGTTTTTCTCTAACCATGAAAAGGTACAAAAAGAGTATAGAGATATTTGCTCTTGCAATAAAAAATAAATTATAAGTACACTACATTTTTTTTTTAACAGGCAGTAAACTACATAAACCTTCTCTCTTGCGAGTCAAGTGTGGTGTGCCTTCCCGGCCCATTAAATACGTAGGCTCAATGGGAAAAAAAAAATGAAGAAGAATCCGGTTTGATTCTGATTTGGTTTGGGGTGGTAAGGTTTAAAGGTTTGACTAGAACCAATATGTATATAACATTCCACACGTATGAGAGTTGGTGGCCTGGTGTGTTACTACACAGCTTTGAACAATCTAAAAACCGGATCAAACCAAACATGGTCTTGATCAAACATAAGCCTTTTTAGTATTATTGTGCAGGAGAGAGAGAAAGAGTACACATGAAATATTCAAAGCTTAAAGAAAACTAATCAGTTCATGCATGGATCATAGAACAAACAAAGGTTATTCACATCCAAATCCAACTTATGAGGACCGTATAACTATAAGAAAGCATAAAGAAGAGAGGAGAGCTTCTTTGTGGACCTAACTCCTGCAACGAGCAATTGAGCTGCAACCACGACTATAAGGATTAGCCTGAGCTCCGTTCTGACAGTTGTAATAAGACGCGCCTCTTCTCGAACATGGCACACTGTTCCTCTTCAAAGATTGATAGCTTATGTACTTTGTTGTCGCCAATATTCTTCTGCTGATCTCTGAGTCCATTTCCTCTTCCTCTGCTCCGATACAGTCTGCTATTGAACCGTGGCAGCTTGAGGAGTCATGGACACCGGTCGTGGCCCATTCCAGACCGTCGAGGTCATTGGTGAAGCCGGCTTGGACCAGAGGCGAAGAGATTATGAAGAAGCCGAGTATCATAAGGGTTGGAAACAGAGCAAAAGACTTGGCCATTTTGTTAGTCTTTTTTTTTCTTTCGCTAGGTACTATTTTGTGTTATTATTGTTTGCTTGAGTTAATGTTTATATAGACATGGGGAGTGTGGACTAAGTTTTTGTAACAATTTTTCTGGTTTGAAAATGAAAATTTTAGAAAAGATTTATGCAAGCTGAATGTTTTATTAATGGAGAATTGTTGGGAGTGGTTGAATATTTGTTAGAGCCGACACGAATTGTACCAAAACGATTTGATATATATTTTAGCGGTCAATCGTTTTCTCATTATCCATTTGAATTTCTTTTTAAAAAAAAAAAAAAAAAAAAAACAGATCAACATTATCATATTTTCTTAATGATCTGCAAGCACTGAATCTAGATTACACCAAGGCAAGTTATAATTGGTTTCTGGTTACTTTAAGTGGCAAATTGCTCTCTAATTGAATCATCATCATATTGGTTTTAGTATCGTCATTCACTATCTGCATTTTGTCATCTCTCAGGTAGATGCACTTACTAAAAAGGCAATACGTATATTGAAACAAGGAAAAGCTATGATTCGTTTTCTCTTCCCACCCTCCTCAACGACTATGAAATGTAGGAGTTGGGACATCGTTATCCCAAGTAAACACAAAAGACAATGAAACCTAACCTCTCTCTTTAACTAATCTAAAATAATGGAGGAACTATTAGACACTATCACTTTCTTTAAAATCCTGAGTTTTGATTCTCACCGAATCAAAACGCGTTTCATACTTAAACAGCCTTGACAGAATATCTTTAGATCCATGAATCAGTCATATCATCATAAACATGAATTGATGATGCTAATCAAAGCCAACGACTCATTTAGTCACCGACACTAAAATACAAGATCAACTTTCTGTTTAAAATACAAAGTCTTGTCTTCTCACATACAGTATTATCCCATGGAATTGTGTACACAAAACAAACAACACAGAGCTTTTCTTCTCCTTCTACAGAGTCTCTTGTAATATGTAACAAAGCGCTTCATCTCTCTAACTTGCTGAGCACGTCATTCATCGGCGGCAACTCCTTTGAGATCTCAGCCCAATCTGGCATCCCCTGGAAAAACAAAACAGAGTTACTTCCATTACACACCATTTTTCGCAATAAACCAGAGAGGAAAGGTTTGAAGATGATGAGACTTACTTTACCCGATCTGCGGACACGACCATCTAACCGGAGTATGATGTACACGTCCTCCCCAGGGACAACTCCTTCAGCTATTTGTTGATCTCTTATCCACCTGAAACAAACCCAACGACATCTTCTTTTAAGACTCACCAAGCAAAGTTACACATCTTCGTTCTAATTGAGCAAAAATGAAAGTTTGGACCTTTCCCATTCACCAGGCGAAACAACCTCGGACTTGAACCTGATTTCACTTTTCAGCTTTGACTGAGCAACTACTGATTGAGTCCGTGTATCGAAATCTTCCTACCAATTAAATAATAAAAAAAAAAAAAAAAATCACTGAGAATGTTTCTACTCGTTCCAGGATAGAATCTTTTTGATTAATTACCCCAATAGAAGGAAGAGATGTAGCTGCCGTCTTTGAAGAAGCTCCAAACCCTCTTTTCTTCTCCACTTCCGGTGTTTTACGTTCACCCCACACCACTGGAACTAAGAGAACACCTCGTCTTAGGAGCTCGGTTCTGAACCTATCTGCCTTTTGCATCGCTAGTGCCACAGTCTCTTTCTTTCCCGCTAGAATAACCTTAAAACAACAACGTAACCGATTAAGAAACTCAAAAAGGCAGGAAAATAAAGCGAGATAAGAAAAAAAGACTCACAGGTCGAACTGTATCCCTAAGCTGCACAAGTTCAACAACACGATTGGTTGATAAGCGTAGAGGCAAACGGGAAAGAGTTTCGTCTCGAGTTATCTGAACCATTTGTTCTTCCTCTTTCTTGTTTTCCCATATGAACAACGCAAGCAGAACAACGATACCTGCACATTGCTGTTCCAAAACCTTAGTCACTTAAAAGAGAGAGAAGAAGATGTTTATGGACTCCTCACCTCCAATGTTGATTGCAGCATTTCCCGTAGTTTCGAGAAGATCTGGAGCTCCATCACCGCCTCTAACTGCCTGAATCAGTCTTGGTATGGTAAAAAGCGTTGAGATACCAGCTGCTGCTGAAAATGCGAAGTAGAAGAATTTTCTAAAGCCGCGAAAGGGTGCTCGTACTTCGCTGATGAGTTTCAGGTCTCTTCTGAAACTATCTCCAATGTCTTCTCCTCCTAACCTAGCCTGCGCAAAAAAAAAAAAAAAGTTTTAGCCAATGAGTACGTTCTTCTTTGGGATAGGAGAAAGAAGGAGAGTGTAAGACCTCTTCTTGGAGCTGCTTAAACTCTGGTAAAGCGCGAAAGGATGCTAAGTCAGGATCGTTAAGGATTGTGGCAAACTTGAGATTATAGTCTCTCAAAGCGACTCTCAAGCAATCAGCAGCCTTGTTTCCTTCCCCTCTACCTCAGAGACGAGAGGAGAGTATAAACAATAATCTCATCAGGATCTTTCATATCATATGGTGTATGGTTCGGGAGGTTCTTACCGGTAAGCATGACAACAAGCTTTGTTATAGTAAGCAGCTTGCGACTCTATAGGATTTGGATCTAAAGTCAATGCTGTTTCAAACTGAACAAGTGCATCTTTTACCTGAAAGCCATTCAACAAAAAAAAAAACAACTATAATCGTTACAAGCTAAGCTTTTGGAGAAGTTTCGCCAAACCAACTGAAACATTTTCACTAACGACCACAATTATCAATCATCAAAACCGAACTCTAGAACTAACCCGTCCTCTCTTGAAGAGATCGAGGCCAGTGTTGACGCAAGACTCCGCCGGCCGAGAATTTGGAAACGGGGAAGAAGCGAAAACAAGGAGATGAGAATCCCGATTCCGGCGAGAATCGAAAAGATTCGCGCCCCCTGGTAGAAGCCACGGCCGTCGTTTTTTCACTCCCGAGAAAGGGCGGCGGAGGAAATGGCGGTTGAGCGACGGAGCGGTAGCCACAGCCATTCAATTCTCTTCTCCGCTTCCCCAAAATAAAAACAAAACCTTTTTATGATTTTATCTTAAAACGCTTCCACTTGTCTGCGATTCTGAGTCCTCTGTTTTGCCTGAAAATATATTTTTTAGATGTAATATTTTTTTTTTTTTTTTTTTTTTTTAA
>NC_027755.1:121185-135621 GCF_000695525.1 Brassica oleracea var. oleracea
TATATTTTTTTTTTTTTTTATTCATAATAACTGAAGATTACATTCAGATCAATCTCTCAAGGAAAATGAAAAACAGAGCAAACACAAAGAGAAATGGGCAATGACTTCATGGCCACTTTATGATTTTATTCAGTCTTTCTTCACTTTAAAGGAGGATCTTCTGAGAAGAAGGCCTAGAAGTGATGTCAGCAACCCAAGCACTCACATGTGGACGCTCCTCAAATAGCTTCTTAGTTGGAGTACCGAGTAAGTACTGAATCACTGGGATATGGTGAAGATCCACCAAAGTGAAGTGATCACAAGCCAAGCACTTTGACTCGCCAAGCCTAGCTTCCTAGTTGTCAAGCACTTTGCCTAACTTAACCTCTTCTTCTTTGACAACGGCTTGGTCTGTGGTCAGACCAAAGAAGTTCTTGAAGATCTGTTCCCAACCAAGCTTGGAAGCAACTGAGTCAAACTCATGAGCTTCTATCTCCATCCCCATGGCCAAGATTGCCATGTTCTTGGAGCCAGGCGAGAGCAGCTGGTTCCCTTTGTCTGCGTATTCATGCGCTATGTATTGAGTGATTGCTCTTGATTCTGCAAAATAAGATCAAAAAACTCAGTTTTGAGTATTATCTTGCCATGTTCAAACGATTTAAGACTTGTATACCGAAAAGCTTGAAGTCTCCGTCTTCAAAGGCTGGAACTTTACCAAAAGGCTGCACAAACAAATTTTCAAGATTTTTTCAGACCAACATTCTCTCGCTACTATCTAAATGGAATCTTTAAAATATTAATAATACACTTACGTTACGGGAGAGGAAAGGCTGTTTCTTGTGTTCACCATCTTTGAGCTCGACGTGAACAAGCTCAAAGTCGACATCTTTCTCCTGGAGAGCGATGAGAACTCGTCTCGTGGCTGTAGAAGCAGGGTGCCCAAAAACTTTGATTCCTGCCATGGATTAATGCTGGTTTTTGTTTTTTTTTTTTCTTAAAGGTGAGAGGTCTTTGAGGTTTGATGAAATGAATACACAAATAGAAGGAGTGTATTTTATTTATACACCTAAACACAGAGTACTTATTGATTAGTTAACAAAAACCAAATCGGCGCCACCAATCTTGAATACTCTCTTTTTCAGATGATTATTTAGAAGTCATGTATATGATTCTTAGTTTCTATTGGTTTCAGACTCTAATATTTTTGTTTTGATCAAAGGAATTAAGTTAGTTTTATAAACATTAAAATCAAGAGAAATAATCAACCACCGCGTGATTACCAACCACTATAATACTCTTTTCATCTACTCGGCAAAGTTTGACCTGCGTTCACGTGGATTGTCGGGTGGTCACATTAGTTCCCCCCCCCCCTTCTAACCAAATATTTCATTCCATAAGAGTAACTAATCACCTTTAAGAGCTTCCACTAGAAAGATGAACAGCACTTCCATAAACATTTTGCTTTTTTTTTTACAGAGAGAGAGTTTATACTTGTGACATCTGTGTGAGTTACAATTACAAACTCGAGAAATATGAACACAAAATAATCACCTCCATGGTGTTCTTCACTTCCATTTCTTTCCTGTGAGAAATTGAAAAGCTAATATCACACAAAAGAGTTTAGTGACATATTGATAAGAGTGGAATGGAAACTGACCATGGCGCATGTACACGGACAAAGCTCCCGATTTCAATGTCAACATCCACACTCACTTTCGGATTAAAGATGACTGTTGTTTCTGTATCTCTGGCCGCAAGAGCTTGTGTATTCTTAAACAAGAGCGAGTCCTACAAAACCGACTGTGTGTGTTAACTCGGTGCTTACAATCTGATTGATACATCTTCAACGGGTCTAGTTAAGAGATCAAGAGAGAAACCCCAGGAAGGTCGATGACAGAGCATTTGCACACAATGAGCTTTCCCTCCAAGTGTCTTGACATGATTTTTATATCAATATAACTCGACGCATCTGAGTTATGAAATGGGAAATTAGATACACAAGCAGACGAACTTAAGTATTAACTAAAGTAGGTTACGAATCAGGCATTACCTGCTTGTCCTATTCCGCACTGCAACTTCTTCGTGATTTCTATTTCCATCTCCTTTTCTTGTTTCATGATCTGTTGTAGCTTCCCGTACAGGCTAAAGCCACTGCAGATCAAATGCAACATTAAAATGGGTTGTGATGTTAAATGACTATGTACGATTCTAAGTGTGGAGTCTGAAAGGTGCTGAGAATTTGATTACCCAGATAGTTTGGGTGAACCGAATGAGAGACCTTCCTTGTTCAAAGAGGAAGCTTTCACTGCTTCATTAAACAGGTCTCCAACAAATTGTTTCTTCTGGTTGGTAATGTTTGGCACTGAGCTTTGATAACTAGGCTATGTAACAGCACAAATAGTATCAGGATTTGAATATAGATTCGAAAAGAAGAGGAACTGCACAGTGTCAAAGGAAAGGAAGAGAACAAGACCTCATCATCTGTTGATGATCCACTATCCATGGGTCCAGGAAGCTCATCATCAGTACTATCACTATCTTGGATGTTTGATGAACTTCCCTTATAAGCAAATTTTAAACATTTTCCTTGGCGTCTGCTGTACTGGAGCAAATAGAAGGCCAATGAATGAATGATATATAATCAAAGTAGTAGATCAACTGCTAATCCACTGGATAAGGATAAATTACGGGTTTAGAGCTTCTTTTTGTCACTCTAATCTTATCTGAAGGTGGGATTAAAAGCATCGATACTGCATCCTCAGTGTTATCTGATATTTCATCACAATCGTTGGGGCATTCAGCTATTGGATCCTCCTCTATGGCAGCCTGATCATCATCAGGAGGCTCAAAATATTCAGCCATGTCACTTATCTTGGAAGACTTTTCTCCATGAGCATGTGAGTGAAACGAAAATTTTGGCCTCACATTGTCTTTGACAGCTGCAAAGACATAAGATACCCAACTCAGAGGATCTCAATAAGTTTATGCACACATGATCTGTTTCAGTTTTCATTTCTCAGTGGTGTCAACTTGGGACGATACCTTTACTGCCTCTCTTGGCTCTGAGGGCAGATGAATGGGATGATGAGACTGCAGCAATGCCATTCAAATGGAGTAGTGATTTGGCTTCTTTACTTATAGTGGACCAAGTTGTCACCGGTTCATCATGTGGCACCTGAAGGCAACAATAATCATCGTTACAACAAAACATAACTACATTCAGTCAATACTTATAAACAACGAAGTCAAATTTTAGATAATAACCTCATCATCTGGCACACTGTCATGAGCAAATATGCATGTCAAGCCGTCTCTTGTTGAAGAAGCAAAATAAGTCTCCTCAGGGGAATCAGGAACTTCTTCAAGAGAGGAAGATAACTTTCTTGGCTACGAATAAGAGTAAAATCTACCATCACCATTCAATTCCATTATTCCTCAAGACAACAAGAAGCTAGCGAGAGAAAAAAAAACTCACGGTTGCTTCGAGAGATATATAGCCGGTCTCTTCAGCATAATTTGATTCACCACCACAACCACCTGGGAAAGAAAGAACACATAAGCAAGCTCTTTCCTAAAATGTAATCTACCAAATGCAAAGATAAGGCAAAACCTATGAGTTTCTCGAGCTTTGTTTGAAGTAGTAATCCTCTTCCCTGTAATATTCAAGCAAAGCTGTGAGTAAACTACAACCTATTTGGGCAAAATCAGATCTAGAGACTGAACATTGCCTTGTCGCTTGGGCACAACATTTCATCATTTTCTCCCAAACTAACATCGACGTGCTCTTCCTCTTCCTCTTCCTCTACAAAGACCAAAGAGCAGCTTTAGAATCAGACAATAAACACGAACATCAATGCCCAATCAGTCCTCACCAGATATGCTCTGATCAGAATCTGGGTTTCCCTGAAAATTAGCAAACCGGAAAATCAAATGAATGTTTGGGAGGAAGAAGTCGAAAAGCTTAACAATTCAAAAGGGTGTTTGGACAGTCACCGGTAAGTCGCTTCGCCTCCACATTCGTCGCCGTTCAATTCGATCTCGCCTGTGTTCGCCTGTGATTGGATTTGTAAATGGGCTTCTCTATTCTTAATAGTATATTTCATTGGGCTATTATTGGCCCGATTCACTAAAACCCTCCCACAATTTTTAATTTGTTTTTGCATCCCGTCTTTATAACTAACTAGAAAATCCACCTACAACTCCTCGATTTAACATCCTAGCCCATGCATGAGATTCGTGCAACATTTTAATGCCTGCATCGTCGCCTAAACAATAGAAAAAGATTTTTAGAATAATTAAAAGTAACTAATAATAACGTAACTCTTATTTGAGTTTACTGAAAAGAAAAAGTAATAATTAATTACTAATTTATTGTCCACACATTAGTGCTGTGTTTAATCACTTTTGGATGTTTATATATATATAGTTTACTCTAATCCTACTCCATTTTATAATGGAAAATTGAATAATGAATAAAAATTAACTTTACATATGTGTTAACTTTAGCTGTTTTCATATCATTATATGTGTGGGGTTTTTTCACATGTGTTAATTTCATAGCATCAAAGAGTTTTACTTTTGTGGTTGTGACGGTTTCTCTTGATGTTATGATCATATCAGTTGGTTTTCGGTAGGCCTGGGACGGATCCGGATATCCGGGAAATTCGGAGTACCCGGATCCGGATCCGGATCCGTCGGATCCGTGAACTTAATCGTAGTTTCCGGATATCCGGATTTCGGATATCCGTCCCGATATTGTATTACCCGCGGATATCCGGATCCGGATCCGGATCCGTAAAAATAATTAAAAATAATATTTTTTTAAAAAAAATACTAATTCTTTTAATATAATATATAAATCAAATATTTATAGATATATTTATATATGTCTATAATATTGTAAAAACTAAAATATAATATTATAAGATTAATTCATGTATAAATATTAATATATCAAATATAAATATTAATGAAATTTAAAAATTTAATGTGTTTTAAAAATACGGATCCGGATCCGGATATCCGGACCTAAAAATTAAGATATCCGGATTCGGATTCGGTTTGGACGGATCCAAGATTTTACTATCCGGATTCGGATCCGGACACCCCGGATATCTTATTTTCGGAGCGAATTCGGAGCGGATCTCGGATCGAATCCGGATCTCGGATAATAAGTCTCAGGCCTAGTTTTCAGTACCATATTCTTAGGTTTTCCCTTTTGATCAAAAAAAAAAAAAACTCTTAGGTTTTCCCTATTATTCGGTCAGTGAGTCTATCATAGGAAATCTTTTATAGCTATTTAATGATAACGACAGCGGTGCCAACATTCACAACTAGCATAAATGGCTCAAATAATATTCCTCAGTTTTAAAAGTAAATTACAAAAAAAAACACAATTATCATATATTGGGAATAACTGAAAACACCAACAAACTAAATATCCATTATTATATATATATATATATATATATATATATATATATATATATATATTTTTATATCTTTTTTGTTTATTTATATAAAATTTGTGACCACTTTCAATTTAACGTAAAGTTAACCAATCTTACTTTATCTAATTTATGTAGCATTAGCAAAAAAATATTATCTCGTTTATTAAAACACAATCACCCATTTTTCATGTATGATATTTTTGATGAACCCTTGAAAATTTTATATTAATAAAAAATATGTCAAAATATCAATAAATTTACCAGTGTCAAATATATCACAAATATCTCTGTAACAAGAATGATTAATTAATTAATTTAAAATTTATTAAAACAAAAATATTTTGCATATTTTTGCTTATTTTTGGCATATCTTTTTCTAGTCTTTTGCATATACTTTTAATTTAATTATTAACATACCATTTAATTATATAAATCGTACAAAAATCATTTTACTCTATATTTAATAAATACTACAATCAATTCGTAAAAAACACAAATAAAATTATATATTAAAATTATATTTCCTTTTATTAAAATCGAATCATTTACTTTCATATGCGGTATTTTAGTAGAGCGTCTTTAATTCTTCTTCACGATTGTACATTCTTCCAAAGCTATTGTTGTTGATAACAAAACCATTCTTGAGATGGTTTACCGGGTAAACATTAGAGGCAAAGATATTTCTCCATCTGAAGACACTCCTGGGCTTTATAGGACGTGGTACAACGACCTCATGTACAGTTCCGCGCGTGGAGACAGAGTTTCTGAGACTGTTGTCCCTGAAACGATACACTCTTATGCGCCGGAGGATGTTTATAAGATCCATGATGAGTTACGAACATTAAATATATCACGAATATTTTCATAACATCAATAGTTAATTAATTAATTTTAAATTTTACTAAACAAAAATATTTTTGCATATGATTTTAATATAATTATCACTACTTTTATTCCCTGTTCTAAAAATCGGCCGCCTAGCCGCCTAGAAATTTAAGTTGGTTTATGAAATTTGGCTTTTTATTGTATTTTCTTATATATATTGAAAACATTATTTTAATAATTGTTATTGGAAAATATTTTAGTAAAAAGAAAATTTTGAATATATGTATATTTTAAATCAATTTTTGATATAAATCAAATTTAAATTATTATTTTGATTTGAAATATGTATATAAAGTTTTTTTTATGATTATTTTAGACAAAAATACTTTTAGGTAATTAGACTAGTCTATTTACATATATTTTAAAATTGGCTCAAATAGATAGTTTATCATAATATAATGGACTTCCAATTTTTATTATTAACACTCATTACTTTTTTTTCTTAATATAATGCAATTCATGTTTTCAAACAATATTATATTTTTTATACTACTATTCATGTTTCCAAACAAACTTATTTTTTTTAACTGTTATCTATATTTCCAAACAAATTTCATTAAGACTACTATTCAAGTTTCCAAACAATTTTAATGTGTACTTCAGTTTTAATAATATAGATTATTAAAATTAATTAAGGGTACATTAATCATGTACATATGCGTTAACTTTGATAGCATCAATTTTTTTACCTTCATGGTTGTGACGGCTTCTCTTGATATCATGTGTATCTCAATTGGTTTTGCTATCATCTTCTTCGGTCTTTCATACTATTCGGTCAAGCAGTCTATCCTAGCGGGATCTATTACTGCTATTTTATGATAACCAGAACCATGCTAACATTCACGACTAGTATAAACAGTTAAAAATAAGTATGCCTCGGTTTTTAATTAATTAACATGCCTCAGTATATTTACCGTGTAAAATACAAAATATATCACAAATATCTTTGTAACATCAATGATTAATTAATTAACTAAAAAATATTTTGCATATTTTTGCTTATTTTTTGCATATATTTTTCATATATTTTAATTTAATTATTAATGTACCTTTGATTATACCTAATCTTATAAAAATCATTTTACTCTATATTTTAATAATACTAAAATTAATTCATACAAAAAATATAGATTAAAATTATATTTCCTTTTATTAAAATAGAATCATCCAACTTTTTCATATGTGATATTTTTGTGGATCATCCTTAAATTATTTTATCCTAATACGAAAATATGCCAAAATATTATTAACTTTTATGAACATTAAAAATATCACGAAGATTTTCGTAACATCAATAGTTAAGTAATTAATTTAGATTTAACTAATTTTTTTTGCATATACTTTTATTTATTTTTTATTTTTTATTATACAAAATCTTATAAAAATTATTTTATCTTTTATAAATATTAAAATGAATTCATAAAAAAAGTAACATAAATTATAAATTATATCATTTTATGTTAAAATTATATCATTTTATGTTAAAATTATATCATTTCATTGGCTCTATTCATTTAAACCCTCCCACATTTTTTAAATTATTTTACATCCCGCGTTTTGGAATTGTTTAGAAATCGATATCATAACTCCTCAATTTAACATTCTAGCCTAGAAGAGCAGTGTAATTATTCTTTTAACAATTACAGAGTCACGAGAGAAAAAAAAATTTAGACAGCATTTTAAATTTGTTGACCAAAGGACAAGTCTTTAAAGTTAATCAAGGGAAAAACGTTAGAAGTGTGATTGGTAAAAGGAAGTGTAATCCAGAGTAAAACTATTGGATGAAGTAGGAGGAAAATAAAAATAAGTAAAAGAAAAAATTAAGAAAAAATGAGCAGAGAAAAAGTATGTGAGAGAACATCAACTTCTACTCATGTTAAAACAAGTGGAAAACTTTCTACCCTTTTAAGTTTTTTTCAGCTGAAAGCATATGGAAATTATTTTCATTCAACTTGATTGGGAGTAATTAAGTGGAATACAGAGTAAAAAAGATTTACTCCAAAAGTGTCATTCAATCATACCTTAGAAATCGTAATTTGGAAATACAATAAAACATTATTAAACCTTGTTCATATCTCAAAAGGTGCAATATTATTATTCCTGCATCATGGCCCAAGTGCTAGGCTATTATGGAAAAAATATTTTATTATTAAGGACCCCAAAGCTTACATGACACGCACCACAAAACATCCGCTGCACCTCCACCTAATCTCTGACGAAAAGCTAATACACGGAACGATCTACGGTTGAAAATCAATAAGAGACAAAGTGCACCGTAGTCGTTGCTGCATTTGATTCTTCCCCAAAAAAAAAGCTCGAGAGCGCGCAAACTCTAAAGGTTATTTATAATTTCCATTAATCGTCATGCTCGAGAGGAAGAAAGGACGAACACTGTTGGGGAAGAGGAAAGCCCTAGGCACAATCGAAACGAGGCGAACGAAGAAGAGTCGGAAGATGGAGGGGACATTAGAGCGACACTCTCTGCTTCAATTCGGTCAATTGTCGAAGCTTTCGTTCGATAATCTTCCGCCGTCGAGTGCTGCAGATTCGTCGGAGCTCCGGAATGAGTTGGGTTCCGTTGGTGCAGACGGAGATTGGGGAGAGAAGGAATTCATTCTCAGCCAAGACTTCTTCTGGTAAAACATTTGAGTAATTTATTAGCTGGGAATGTAGTTATCTTCTTAGTCAGACTAGGATTGTATTTGAACTAGGGTGAAAATGTAAATTTGAAGATGATACCTTTATTTTCACCAACCTTTGTTTGAAGTCTCAAAGAAAGCTAAAAACTTGTTAATAGATTCATGTGAGTTATTGATGAATGATGCTCTTCTTTACCAGTGATTTGTAATAAATTCGTTTTTTTTTTTTAATTGATTTTTCAGCACACCTGACTATATAACTCCGGACAATCAGAACTTGATGACCGATTTAAACATCAGCATGGTAAACTCAGAGTTCTTATCCATGGTTTTTAATACATTTCACCAATATCTCCAATGTATAAGTTTTTCTCTTTTGTATTTTTTTTTTTATTTTAGGATCATTCTCCTTGTCCGAGGTCTCCTGTTAAACTAACTTCAGCTAAAAGCAAAAGATGCCGCCAGGGTAACCTTTCGTTTCACTTTTTTTCTCCCTAGATTTTCCAGATGGGACCAAGATCATATAGGTTTCAGAAAGAAATTGCTTTGACGGTTTTGTGGTTATGTTTGTTCTCCTGTTTCCACTATTTGTCCAACATTTATGTCTTTGTTGACTTAAGATTCAGTGAAGTATTATCTAGATATATGATAGTTTGGTGATGTGTTATTCTCCTAAACTTTTTCAATAATGCAGACAGTTTCACATTTAATACTTCAGATTCTACCTGGGCTTCAAAATATAAAGTAGACGAACAAGAGAATGATGATATTGACACAGACGAGATCGTGGTGGATAAAACAGAGAGGACTGGATACGTTTCACGGTCCGCAGTTGCTCTTCGGTCTCGGGTTATGCCACCTCCTTGCCTCAAGAATCCTTATTTGATGAATGAGTCCGAGACAGCTACTGACCCTTTCGGATATCAGAGGTCTAAATGTGCTAGTGAGTTGTTATCTCTACTCTCACTTTGCTGTTTAATAATTTTCTGAAAGGCTTAAGAGTTATGACGACCCTTATGTTTTAACTGTACTGTAATGCAGGTTTTCTCCCTGCAAGCATGAGTGGGGACGGCTTGTCAAGATATCTCACAGACTTTCATGAAATTCAGGTAAGCCAAAGAAGGCTTTTTTAAATCTTTTTTTTTTTTTAATATCAAAATCCTAATACAGTAATGGAATGATGTTACTGATTCTAACATAACTTGGTTTGGTTTCTCCAGCAAATAGGTGCTGGGAATTTCAGTCGCGTATTTAAAGTTTTGAAGAGGATTGATGGTTGCTTGTACGCCGTGAAACGCAGCACAAGGAAGCTGTATCTAGATTCAGAGAGGTAGATTTTTCTCCATTAGTTTTCTTAGTAAAGGAATGATTTCACTGTATTTCAACTTGTTTGGATCAATTTAATTGAAGTAATCATAACCGAGTTTATTGCAGGCGTAAAGCTATGATGGAAGTTCAAGCTCTTGCTGCTCTAGGTCAGTACACTTCCTTGTTTCACCTTCTTATCCTTATCCTTATCCTTTTTTCTAACTTGTTTTGTATGCAGGATTCCATGAAAATGTAGTGGGATACTACAACTCGTGGTATGAAAACGAGCAGTTATACATTCAACTGGAGCTCTGTGATCACAGTTTGTCCAAGAAATCTTCTCTTAAGATCTCAGAGAGAGAGATTTTGGTGATTATGCATCAGGTACACACTTCCATTAAAAAATATTGAGTATATAGATTTTCCTGATTCCTGAGAATTCTTGTATACATAATAGTACCAACCACGTTTGTCTGTTACAGATGGCCAAGGCTTTACAGTTTGTGCACGAGAAAGGAATAGCTCATTTAGATGTAAAACCTGACAATATATACATCAAGAACGGTGTCTGCAAGCTCGGTGACTTCGGTTGTGCAACGCGGTTGGACAAAAGCTTGCCAGTAGAGGAAGGTGATGCACGTTACATGCCACAAGAAGTACTAAACGAAAACTACGAGCATCTTGATAAAGTGGATATCTTCTCGTTAGGTGTCACGGTTTACGAGCTGATTAGAGGATCCCCACTTACAGAATCAAGAAACAAGTCCCTCAATATCAAAGAAGGCAAGCTTCCTCTTCTTCCCGGCCACTCGTTACAGTTACAGCAACTGCTTAAGGTAGGTCGTTAATTTGCCTTCTTGTCACTGTGAACATTATTGGAACATGGCCTTTAAGAGACAGTTTCTAACAATGTTTTTGAAACAGACAATGATGGATCGTGACCCAAGTCGTCGTCCTTCTGCTACAGAATTAGTGGAGCACCCCATGTTCGACAGGATCCGCGGTTGAGATTCATAAACTCTCTCAGATGTTGAGTTAAAGTCCAATTTTGTAAATTATGGTACGTTTAGTTAAACCCGTTCTCGGTTGTTTCCGAGAAACAGAAGGAAAAAGGTAAAACGAGGATAATATTTAACATTGTGGGATGTTGTCGACTTGAGAAAATAGAATGACACAACCACAACATGTAAACTGCGAGCGACATAAGTGGGTGTTTGTGTTCTTTATACTTTGCAAATGTCTTAGTTCTACGTATTTGAAAGTTTTAGCCCCATATATTGCCTAATATACAATACTAAAAAAGAGATAATCTCAACTCTCAGCTATGCCACGTCATCAAAAATAATCCTCCAACCAGAACATTTCTTTTTGCCACGTCAGATGGGCTTCGGTCTCCGTTGTGGTATTTACGTTTGGAATCTGTTGTTTACTTTTATTACTCTGGGCTTCGTCTTCGACAAACCTAATAATAACTTTTTGCAAAAAAAGAAGACTCATAATCTTAAGTCGTCTGTAATAATCCTATTCACAAAATCTTGCTACATACAAAAAAAGGAAGAGAAATGAATAATGCATGGTACATATAATAAAAATGGAAGAGAATGAATAAACAGGGGGCAAAATCTCAGTAAGAGAACTCACGGCCACGTAGAGAAATAACCCAAATAGCAATATCTTCAGCGCAAGCCTGTGCCTGAGGTGTCTTGAGAAGCACTGCAAACTCATGAACTGCGTCTTTGTATTCTAAAACTGGAGAATCTACGTTTACTTTTCTAAGGTCCTCTGCATAAGCAATGGCTCGATCTCTCATCTAGTCGTGCTCAGCCACTAGTGTAAGCGTTGGAGGCATTAGCTTCAGAGGTGGTCCACTGCGGTTATGGGCTAGTGGGGTTTGCTGCCGGATGGTCGAAGTCGAACTCTTTGTCTGGTAAGAAGAGAGTTTCCAGGCCAGAAGAGAGACCGGCTTATCGTAGAAGTAGGAGTTTGCCAGCTTTATTTCGGATGAAAAACGGGTACAATTAGAACCTGTGCAACAACTGTTTAACAGGCTCTAGAAGTTTCCCAGCTTCCACTGCTTTCCGTGCTACATAATTCCCACCACAGCTCACCCCAAGAAGAACACATCTGAGTTAAAAGTAAAAAAAAATGAGAAACACAAGTTGATATGAGATTGCAAAGTGTATCTAACTTAGAAATTTTGTTAATCTTAGATCTAACTTGGAACTATTCCCATCAGTCTGTAACAGGTCCAAATTCCAGTAAATTTCTGCAAACAAATATCAATATTGCTGAAACAATCTAAACCAAAGCGTAGTCTAAGTTGAGTAAACACAAGCCTTTCATGAAATATTTAAAGTGTGACATTATCCCAAAACCTTGAGAGCAACTCACTCAATGGTCGATTACAGCCTACTTTAAAAGAGTTGTCTCAAGCTAATAATACCTCTTAAATGTTTACACTTTGTTTGTCTTTAAGCAAACACAGCTGACAAAACTTGTGAAAAAGAAAGATACACAGCAACACATCGGTGAGAAACAGCTGTTGATGTCAGATTGCAAGCAATAGAAGATCTAACTAGGCAGAACCGTGATTATGTTACTAGTTCCCCATACTCTAAAGATGTAATCTTGTGAAATGTGTCTAAGATCCGGAAATCAATCTCATCAAACAAGCATCAATATTACTGTAACTATCAAAATCAAAGGCATGTTGTCGTTTCATGAACACATCAAAATCCAAAATTTCAAGTCGGCATTATCTAGAACCTTGAGAGCAGCTCACTCGATAGTCCATTACACCTAACGTTAGGTGTCTCTAGCTAATAATACTTGTTAAATGTTTATACTTTCTCAGTCTTTAAGCAAACAAGCAGGCAAGACTACAAAACACAAACCTGGAAGGAGAGGAGTAGCGAGCCAAGGCTCAACCATAGAATAGAAGCACCAAAAGCATCCAAAATATGCCCTTGAACATTCATCTTCTTCAACTCAACACCATTAACACACATGTCTACTATTACCCAAAGAATCAGCTAAATTAGCCTGTTTCCCAAGCCAATGCAACACCACCTTGAATCAGAACTCCCACTGACCCAACTTCCGCCGTGAAACTGCAACATCACCGGCTCGTATCATCCGTAAGCCTCCAGATTCTCGTTGTAGCTGTTCCTCCGAGACTCCGGGGGATTTTGATTGAGAGGGGTGTTGTTGTGGCTGTGTCTCCGATCGGATCTGGGCGAGAGAGCTGATTCGGGGAGGAAGATCCGGACGGTCATCGGATCGATGTGGGTGTCTTTGGTTGTGACCCCGTCGGTGAAGGAAGAGTTCGCGGCGGCGACGGATTCGTCGGATCGGGTCGAGACGCCCAAGGGATCGGATAGGGTGAGATTGAGATTAGGTTCTGGAGACGGTGTTTGAGGAGTAGCACGCTGTAGAGTTTCAAAGCTACGCTTGGCATTGAGGTTCTATGGAGGTCTGGCTTAGGGATCGATGAAAGAGTCAAAATTGATCGAAGCCCAATTTCGGGTTCTTTGATTTCGACTAATTTACAGAGAATGTAAGAAAATGATGACGACGAAGAAGAGAGAGAGAGAGAGAGAGAGAGAGAGACGATTAGAGGTGGGCGTTCGGATAGCCATTCGGGTTCGGGTCGGATATTTCGGATTTTTGGGTATTTCGGTTAAGGGATAGAAAACCTGTTTCTGTACTCCGGATCGGGTTCAAGTATTTTTAGTTCGGTTTAGATTTTGAATCGGGTTCGGATATTTAGATTTTAAAAGAAAAAAAAAATCATTTTTTAAGTTTCTTGTATTTAAAAATATAGATTTCACTTAACTAATTTTTTTATATCTTTATAGATCGAATGATTAATAGGTTTGGAGATAATATTTCAAAAACAAATAGATATTAATTTGGGTATTGTTTTTAAACTTTGAATGTAACTTTTGTTAATACATAAAACAAAAAAATTGACTTGTGTTCTTTATACTTTGCAAATGTCTTAGTTCTACGTATTTGAAAGTTTTAGCCCCATATATTGCCTAATATACAATACTAAAAGAGAGATAATCTCAACTCTTAGCTATGCCACGTCATCAAAAATAATCCTCCAACCAGAACATTTCTTTTTGCCACGTCAGATGGGCTTCGGTCTCCGTTGTGGTATTTACGTTTGG
>NC_027755.1:136702-142111 GCF_000695525.1 Brassica oleracea var. oleracea
TACTCATATTAAATGTGATTATAAAATATTTTATCATAAGATTACATAAACAAAAAAATATTTACATAATGTGTATTACATATGAAAAGTACATTTAAAACATAATTTATGTATATATAAATCCAAAAATAGAAAATGGTAGTTAATTAAAAGGTTACAATTTTAAAAACAATCTTCTATTTTGATAATTTTAAAATTATTATAAATATAAAACAAATTATTAATATAAACATGTGTAGCCTGGATAATAACTTAGAATGTGTATAACTAAAATAAAATTTAATATTGAGTTTGTACACAATACTATCAAAGCATCATAAACAAAGGTCATGGAACCTGAAAAAAAGATCATGAAACACAAAAGAAGAAATTAGGCAAATGCGAGAATAATAATAATGCAGTTCATAGGTTTGCAACTCAGATTGTAGGGCAGGATCAAACCGTAGGAGTTAGAATTCTTAAACTGTTTTTGTATATAAATTATTTTCATAAATACACAAAACGTCTATGCAATGTGTTTAATCAGATTTAAGTTAAGAGTTCTTCAAAAATTTTGATTAAAAACCTAATTCTATACCTGAGACAATGATAATTTTTGTATATATATCTACCATTTATAAATTTCAGAAAGCTTTTAAGTTGGGTTTGAAGTCCTCACTCGTACCTGTTTTCGGAGGATCATTCAAAACCATGTTTGAGCAAGTATCTCAGCCTTGCATAAAGGGATGACCCGGCACATAAACACTACCCAACAAACAGAAATAAGCTAGAACATCAAATAATAGTTTAATATTCAAAGTTATTTCCAAAAAATCTGATTAATTAAATAATTAAAATAAGAAACTGTAAAATTAATATTACATCAACAACAGTAAGAAAGTAAATCTTCTATAAATTTACAACTAAAAATATTTTAAATCATGAAGCAAAATTTTCTTTCTATCACAAACAAACTTAAAAAAAACACAGAAGTTAAATAGCAACAATAAATGTTAAATTTAAATTTTGGTTAAAAAGGTTGACAAAATTATTTTGGTTAAAACGATAAATTGAAGACAACAAATAAAGAATCGGTATACAAGTCGGTGGTACTTTCTTTTAAATACAAGTACATAAATGAAACTTAATAATTTTAAAACCAATCAAAATTTATACAGTACTAATTATAATCTTTACAATTGTTTTATATAAAAATAAATAACCAAGATAAAGAATATATATATATATCTTAACTTATAATTTAGTTAAATTTTTATTAATCTTTCTAATATCCTACATAAAACTCCAATAAAACACAACAAATTATTTCAAATAGTTTTAAATTTGCATTTATGTTTATAATTCTATAACAAGTTTCAGTGTACATCATATTTGTTCGTTTTTAAAATATAAATATAAAAATTAAACTAATATTATAAGAAAAAATCCGGGCGTAGCCCGGAAAAGCCCCTAGTTATTTAAAAACTAGGTGTTTCGTCCACATTAACCATTTTTATGAATATTTATTAATTAGGCATTATAAATTTAAAAAGCAACATGTTAATTACTTTTTTTACCTTAATTTTTTTTACGATATTTTAACGTGTAATCTTTGATTTGTTAACAACATCAAAATCCCATTTTACCGTAAGAGACTAGTCCATGATACTGCTCCTCATATTAATGGGCTAGGCCCATGTAGTTATGATGCCAACCTTTTATTTACTTAAAAAAGGAAATATAAAATACATGTATGGTTGGACGGTTGAGATATTAGTGTGGATAAACAACGGTGAGTGAGTAGGGCGACCGGAGAAGCAGAAGGTCAGAGTTCAAATTTTGAAACCGATAGGTGAGTAAAAACTGCTCTGTTTCTGGGGCTTTTGTTTAATCAAATACTGAATCGCACTTAGGGTTTCTCGCTCTCTCTCTCTATATCTATATATATATATATATATCGCTGTCTCAATCGTATGTTCATATCTGTGGTTTCGATTATAATATAAAGGGTCCAAGCTTTGAACAATAAAGGAAGCCCAAAAGTCTTTATCTTTTCATCTTTGTTAACAGTGCAGATGGAGAATCATTCAGACGCTGAGGGTTCCGAGATGTTTGGCGATTGGGATTTTCTTAGAGTTTCGGAAAATGACAGAGGAGGAGGTTCCACGTCTACTGCAACTGCTGGAGGAGGCAGGGTGCTGCCACCGTGGGCTGACCCCTCCTACGAATGGGGCGGTGGGAAATGGAAAGTGGACGGAAGGAAGAAGAGGAAAGAGAGTGATTTGAGTCTTGAGGATCTGATGAAGGAAGAATACTCTTCTCTGCCTCCTCAAATCGCTGAATGGTATTGGTGTATCGAATATGTCGCCAAATACGTCAAGGACCTCCGCTGCATTCTCGGTACTATCTCTCTTTTTTTCTTTTTTTTCTTCTCTATGTTAAAAAATATCTCTTTTGATTTCAGATTTGATGAACATGGGTTATCCCACCACAAATGACTACGGGAACAGGATTAATGAAATCTTGTCTCTTAGAATCTTGGAGTCCTTGTTTGATCCTACCAAGAATGCTGCTGCTGCTGCTACGGTCGTCGTCGGGCCAAGAATCGAGTTTGATTTATCCTTGAGCACCACCCATGTTCTCAATGCCATTCTCGAACATGTATGTGATCATATACTGTTAATCAAATGACTATCACAAGTGTATTTATTTATAGGATGCTGTATCCTTATTCTTCTCAAACGTTTGTTAGGTTACAGTATCAGAACTACGACCGGGCATGCCTGAGCTATCAAAGTTCAATCTTCTTCCTTTTTTTGCTCACAAGAATATGTCTTTGCCTCCATGTGCACTGGAAGTGGTAAAGTTTCCTTATACACCCTTTGTTTTTTTTTTTCTTTACAAAGAGATTGAAACATTCTTTTATCTTTCGTTTGAGCTTGTAGCTTAGAGATGTGAGTGCAATGGAGGATCAAACAAATGCAGCTCCTACCATGGAAGCAAACGACGCTGTATTTAGAGACGATCGATCAGAGCACAGGAGGGATGTATGTGAGGAGATGGCGATTGATGAGGAGCAAGTTCATACTGGTTTGGAACAAACGAATATGAAGGACAAGGATGAAGTAGTTGTCATCGACCATGAGGATTGTCCTCCAGTGCAGAGAGACGAAGTAATTGTGATTGATGGCAATGACACAACCGCTGAACAATTCATTAACGAGGGTGATACTGCTAGGGAGACCTCTTCTCCAAGCTTGGACGTGCGTGTAAAATGTACAAAAGATGGAGCCTGGTTAATCAATGAGAGCGATGAGGAGTCAGATACGGTTAGAGATCCACCCTCTTCAAGACCGGAGAACGTGTGCTGGAAATGTGAAAGAGTAGGAGGAGCGTCGTTGTTGATATGTAGCAGAAGCGAGTGTGCAGCAAAAGTTCATAAAGAATGCTTGAATGCTCCGGCTCACTTTGATGAAGACGACAACTTTCACTGCCCTGTTTGCTGGTATGATAGAGTCACTACGGAGTACATTGAGTCTCGGAAGTTGATGAGTTGTGCAAAGAGAAGACTCGTGAAGTTTTTACCGCTGCTTTCTAGAGCAAGCAAGAGACTCAAATGATGATGGAAGGTCTTGTTACAACCTGTGACTTGACTATTTTGTTAAAACTTTTGGGTAATTACATCAATTGGTGAGTAGTTAGACTGTTGATATAAAGAACTGTGAACGGTGATGATTTTTACTGTCAGCTGGTAGTTTATTAACCAAGGTCTAAACAGTACAAATGGCCCGGAATTTGATTTTTTTTTACCAAGTAGTAAAAACTATTAAAGGCGCGTTACGTTAGCGTATAAAATTACTTAAACCGAGAACGATTAGTTACCTTAATCAATATCTCTCCTCATCTCTATAATCACTCTCTCACCAAAAAAATATGACATGGCATACTAAAATTGATAACAATTTATGGTTAAAAGTGACAAGGACAACTACATTTAATGTTAATTTCAATTTTTGGTAACTTTTGATAATATGGTAATAACACATAAATCAGCACTAAAATAAATCTATTTAAATATATCATTAAATAATATGACAAAAGAAATATAAAAGATTTTAAAATTTCGAAATAGTATTTAAATATATTTTTATAATCATTAAAATTTTATTATTAAAAAATATTTTCAAAATGTTATACAATCTTTTTTTAAAAAAAAAATTAAATTTTTAATCGTAATATCATTCGTTTATTTTTGATATCTACAAATTTTAGGAATTAATTTTAATTTTTAATTTTGATAATTATAAAAAAAAAATTATGTCAATTTTACTGTTTTAGAGTAATTTAATTTATCTTAACCAAAATAAATAAATGAAAATCTATGTAAATTATAGTTTTAAATATAACTTGAATATAATTTAAAATATTATTTTAAAATAATAAAATCTAAAATATTAACAAATTTTTATTTTTAAATACAATTTAAAATTTTATCACTGCACATAGTGCAGGAAAACACCTAGTTAACGGTAAATCTTTATATATAAAGTTAGCTTTTTCTCTTCTTATGACAAGTGGCAAGGGAGTTTGATGACATGTGTCTTTCATATATTTGTTTTTTACATTTTAAGTTCTTTTTTTATAGATTATTGCAATTTAGCGAAGTACTTTCTAATTATGCACTATTTACTCTTTTAATATTAACCATCTTTGTATAAAATTTGATAATTTATTTTATTGGTCACTAAAATTCAAGATGAATAAAAAAAATAAAATAAAATAAAAAATAATTTTAAATATTTTCTATTATTTTTGTTATTTTACCATTTTCTATTATTTTACGAGGAGAGGATTCATGATGAGGAAAAAAAGAAGCATGACGAGCAAAGCCAAGATAAATTTATGTATGCAGACTCCCAATCACAACTCCCAATCACAACAGGAGAGGTATGATTCGGGAAGAGGCGGTCAGTATGGATATCGAGGAAGAGGTCGTGGTAGATTTGGATATCAACAAAACGGATATTATAGGCAAGAGAGAGACGCATCAAAGGTTGAGTGTTACCGATGTGATAAGATATGTCACTTCGCTCAGAACTGCCCTACAACTTCCACAAATAACCAAACTAATAAGAAAAAACTAGAATACAACACATAATCTAAACCTACAACTTCCACAACCAAAAGAAAAAAACCAAATACTATAGTAACACTAACTCAATAAAAGTTTAGAGCTGGAAAAAGATCAACAAAGAAAACTAACTTACCTCATCGTACCAATAATATCATGGATAGAACAAGCAGATGTTAGAAAAGATAAAAGGATATTCCTTCTGTTCCAAAATATTTGATGTTTTGAGTGTATGCACAAGAATTAAGGTATACACTTTTTTTCAAAAAAAACATTAAAAATATAAACCAAAATTAATT
>NC_027755.1:142542-161809 GCF_000695525.1 Brassica oleracea var. oleracea
GAAGCCTACCACCGAAAAACAAGAGCTCAAACTTTAGACTAGAAATAACCTTCCAAGCACACAAAGCATACACATAAGAAAACACTATCCAAACCTGGAGTAGCAAATATGGCGAAAAAAGAGCCACCAGAGAAGCGAGCAGCAATGAAATGTGCAACAAGATGAGAGAACAAAGATATAAAAGGAGACGAAACAAAATCATCAAACCGTGGAGCCATCCTCGAGCTATAAAAAAGAGCATAGAAGTCAAATCACCAAAAACCAGATCTTGAAAATCAAGACAAGCAGAGACTGTCGACGGCAAGTCAACGAGAGGAAGACAACATCAAAGACAACTGAACTCCAACCCAACCCAACGAGATGTAGTTCCTAAAATTAGCCAAAATCTAAAAAAGAAGAGGACCAATATTGACCAAAACAACCTACAACACAGTGAAAAACAACCGCACAATTGGGAATTCGTAAGCATGATCTATAACAAATACCAGATAATATCACAAGAGATGAATGTGAGGAAAAACAAGAACACAAAGGTGAATCTTTTCTCAGTGATGGCGAGAAGCACCGCACACCGGAAAGGTAAGCGAATTACATAGATGTGGACGGCTCAATGTCAAAATATGGAGAGTGGGCAAAAAACATTTTAAAAGAGTAATGTTCAAAAATGTGACAAATTAAAATACAATTCTGACGCTAAAACCATCAATCTTAAAATTAACAAATGCCTAAATGCAAAGTTATTAAAATTCAATATAATTTACATTAGAAACTCACTTCACCACACAAATACTATTATACATACAACAATGTATTATTGAAAAACAAACACATAATATATTAACATATTACCTAATACTACATAACACAATAGAACATCAAATAATTCTCTTTACAAATAAGACTGACCACTTAATTACATCATCCAAAAAATCATATCTAACAGCAATAAAACAAGAAGCGCGGACACCCTTCTAGTACAAAACTAAAACTCAGTTTACGGGTAATAAAGGCCACGTGGCGTTATTTCTCACCGGCAAAAATCTCGGCGACATGCATGCTAAAAACAACGAACACCAAAAGAAACAACATTGACGAAACAACCAAAAATATAGAGGGAAGAAGAAGAAGACAACAAACTAACAATAACTAAAAAAAACATAGAGGAGAAAAAAAGGAGACGACGAGGAAACAAGAACAAAAAAAAAACAAAACACCCCTCTCGTTCTTCCCTTTTCTCTCTTCACATATTTGTCTTTATCATTAGTTTTCTAACTTTTTTCTAACATACATTGTAATAAATCACAAAAATGGGCTCGAGTAAGCTCAAACGAGCCATAGGCGCCGTGAAGGACCAAACCAGCGTCGGTCTAGCCAAAGTCAACGGTCGTAGCGCTTCTTTATCAGAGCTTGACGTAGCCATCGTCAAAGCGACTCGTCACGAAGAGTATCCAGCGGAAGAGAAATACATAAGAGAGATTCTCAGCCTAACTTCTTACTCACGCAACTACATCAACGCATGCGTCAACACGCTTTCAAAACGCCTTAACAAAACCAAATGCTGGACCGTCGCTCTCAAAACCTTGATCCTGATCCAACGTCTCTTAGCGGAAGGAGACAAAGCCTACGAGCAAGAGATCTTCTTCGCTACTCGCCGTGGGACAAGACTTCTCAACATGTCTGACTTTAGGGATGTTTCTAGGTCTAACTCTTGGGATTACTCTGCTTTTGTAAGGACTTACGCGTTGTACCTAGACGAAAGGCTTGATTACAGGATGCAAACGAGACATGGGAAGCGAGGAGTGTACTGCGTTGGAGGAGATGCCGTGGAAGACAAGAAAGACAACTCCGAGGCTGATCTCTCTACGGCTATAGTGGTTAGGTCACAGCCCATCGCCGAGATGAAAACAGAGCAGATTTTCACCAGAATACAACATTTGCAGCAACTTCTCGACCGTTTCTTGGCTTGTCGTCCAACAGGTAATGTATAAAATTATATTAATTTACTCAATCTCTGCTTTGTTTCTTGCGTAACAAGTTATATATATATAGAGAGCGCGAGGAACAACAGAGTTGTGATTGTGGCCCTGTATCCGATAGCGAAGGAGAGTTTCAAGATATATTACGATGTAACTGAGATAATGGGCGTTTTGATCGAACGGTTCATGGAGTTGGACATTCCCGATTCGATCAAGGTCTATGACATTTTCTGTCGTGTCTCAAAACAGTTTGAAGAGCTAGATCAGTTCTATTCTTGGTGTAAGAACATGGGGATCGCTAGGTCTTCAGAGTATCCAGAGATAGAGAAGATCACACAGAAGAAGCTTGATCTCATGGATGAGTTTATAAGAGACAAGTCCTCTTTAGAAGAGACGAAGCAATCAAACTCTGTTGAAGCCGATGAAGATGATGATGATGAGAGAACAGAGGAAGTGAATGAGGAGCAAGAAGATATGAATGCGATCAAGGCCTTACCTGCACCTCCACCAAAAGAAGAGAAGCGTGAGGAAGAAGCAAAGGAAGAAGAAGTGGTAACAGAGGAAAAGAAAGAAGAAGAAGTTGGTGATTTACTGGATCTTGGGGATAATGTAGTAGCTGGGGGAGCTGGAGGAGATAGCTTAGCATTGGCTTTATTCGACGGCCCTTACACCAGCGGTTCCGGTTCGGCGTCGGGTCCTGGATGGGAAGCGTTTGACGATGATTCAGCGGACTGGGAGACAGCTTTGGTGCAATCAGCTACAAACTTATCGGGACAAAAGACGGAGCTCGGAGGAGGCTTTGATATGCTGCTGCTTAACGGAATGTATCAGCACGGTACTGTGAACGCCGCAGTGCAAGCCTCAACGGCTTATGGAGCCGGTGGAAGCGCAAGCAGTGTGGCATTTGGTTCTGCAGGAAGACCAGCAGGTTTTTTAAAAGAAACATTACTTTGCTCTGTGTTTTTTTTTCTTGAATTCTACTAATTTGACATGAATTTTTTTGATCTATTATAGCCACGATGTTGGCACTTCCGGCACCAGCAACGGCTAATGGAAGCAGCAATGGTCCGGTACCGATGGATCCATTTGCAGCGTCATTGGTGGTTGCGCCGCCACATTATGTGCAGATGAATGATATGAAGAAGAAACAGAGAATGTTGATGGAAGAACAGATGATGTGGGACCAATACTCAAGAGGAGGTAGGCAAGGACACACAAATTTAAGGCCAAACCAAAACCAACCTAGTTACCCTTACACACCTCAATACTGATTCTACAACAACAAGGAAGCAGTTCTTCTTGAGTTGTGTCAGCTTTTTATAGAGTTACTAATGGCTTCATTTTTTTGCAAATTCAAACATCTCTTCTTGCACTTTGGTGAAATTCATTGGGGCATATGTGAGGTTTGGTTCTGTAATTGTAATCTCTGACTTAACTTTATAAAGATAAACTTAAATGCTGTATGTTTTGATATCAGAATCTTAGCTAATATCCTTTGTACAACCATACTGTACACAATACACACTCCTCTGTAAAGCTTGTAATCTTCCTTTCTAATCCCATCTATTCATACAATTGGAACTGAGAAACTCAGCAAAACAAACCAAAAATATTGCTAATGGGCCGATACGCGTGGCCCATTTGCTGAATCTTAATACCCACCTTAACGTCACAACGCTGCTTAAACCCTAACATCACTTTCTTCAGTTTGTGGAACAATGGAAGAATCTCATATAGAAGAAGAAGGAGAAAGGCAGACCAAACACGAGGTCGCTCCTGCATTGATATCCGTTCATCCATTTCAGAAGTCTGTCGCTGTCACTGTCGGGTCGGCTCTTCGTGTATTCGATCTTATGTAAGCTCATTGATTCATTCAAATTTTAAGCTGATTCCTGTGAACTCAAATCACCAATATATAATCTTTAAATTAAAAGGATTAAACTTTGAATATAGCAATGTTCAGTTATCTCACTAAAAATGTTTTTGTCCAGAGAGGGCCGTCCAGTTAGTTTGGTGGATGAATCTGATGAACCTTCTCACAAGGATTCCATTAGAGCTATTCGATATGGTTCAAGTGGGAAGATTTTTGCATCTGCAGGCGATGACAAGCTCGTTAAGATTTGGTCTGCTGATTCTTGGCAGTGTCTTAACACCATGTAAGTTTGTAACAAATATAGATTAGGCTCTAAGATTTGTGCTTCTATGTTTCTCTAAAACCAACTTAAATTGCATTAATCTAATATATAATTTTAATATTGACAGATCTTCTGAAAAGAGAGTTACCGCGGTTGCCATAAGCAGCGACGATTCATATGTTTGCTATGCGGACAAGTTTGGTGTTGTGTGGGTGGTAAACCTGGATGGGATCAATGAGGGTAAAGTTTTACCTAGCAAAAAGGGTGTGCAGCTGCTTTGCCATTATTGTAGCATTATTACAAGCTTGGTAAGATCAAGTTTGGTCAAGGAGGGTCTTCTTCTTGTAATAAGCTGAAGTTTTAGCTTACTTTGTCACTCATTCTGATCTGTTCTTGTTCATAGGAGTTTTCCCCAGATGGTCGATATATTCTTAGTGCAGATCGAGACTTTAAGATCAGGGTAAGCTAGTCTAGTCCACTAATTACAGTGTCATGCCTTTTTTGTTCGGATTATTGCTCTTATTGTGAGTGATTATGTTTGTTTGCCATCTCAGGTGACTGTTTTTCCTAAGAAGCCTCTACAAGGGGCTCATGAAATACAGAGCTTTTGTCTTGGACATACAGAGTAAGTGAGACTTTAAAGCAACAACATGTAATCTAATGTTTGGTTTCTTGGAGCGTCATTGAGTGTTGCTTACAAAGTGAAAAGATTGTAATCAATACTGAATAATTAACACCTGATGTATCATTTTGTCTTAAATTCTTGATAGGTTCGTCACCTGCATAACCTTTGTTCAGAATTCAGAGCTTACTCAAGGATACCTCATGTCTGGAAGTGGAGATTCCAGTGTAAGTGGTCTTGAAGTCTCTATTAATGTATAGTTTAGACTCCTTGCTACTGATGTTGAAACCTTTTAGGTTCGACTGTGGGATATTACATCTGGGTCTCTTCTGGACACATGTGACGTTAGTCCAACGGTAAAACATTTCAATCATTCTTCCCGTCAATTTGTCATTTGGAACTCTTGGTTATGACTTATGTAGTTTTGACATTCGTTAGAGAAATCATAGTTTTTTTCTAATTGATGTTTGCTTATTGAAGGTAAAACATTTAGAGTCTAATGAAAGTGAGCCAACGCAAGTCACAGTTACCGATATGTGCGCACTCCCAAATTCTTCTCTTGCAGCAGTGTCTATTCAAAGGCAAGTCTGTTTTGTTTTAGCATGCATACGGTTCTTTCAAGATATCAAATGTTTGATTACTTCCACTTATGTTAAAACGCAGTTTTCAAGGAATAGTATTGCTACACTGTGATTTATCAGCCCATACTCTCTCCATTACAAAGGTATGATGACACTTGTTAGCAAAACCATGTAAATGAACCACAGTTTTTAACTGTGTAATATATATCTTTTAGGTGATTAAAATCCCTGGAGATAGTTTCATCCCCACAAGTATCTCCTTTAGCACATCAACAAGGTTACTATGGATGGTATCAGGAGCCTCGAATGGTTCAAACCATCCTGGTTATACAAGGGTTCGTCTCATCTCGCGCATTGAAGCTGAACCATCTTCAGTCCTTGAAGACGAGCAGGTTCCTGGAGGGACAACACTGTTGGAGCATTTGCAAGGTAAAGTTTCGATAGAAGAGAGTGTGATGAGTGCTGCAGCAGAAGCTGTGAGGGCAGCAATGTGCAGCCTTATGGTGAAGAAGCAATACTCTGAAGAGAATAGAGAGTTCAGGAAAAACAACAGAAATGATAAGAAACCCACACAGTGATTGCAATTTGCTGAACTTTTTTTCTGGCTTATGATTAATGTTTTGTTTTGTGATTTTTTCATCATTGTAACTCTTTTGTTTGTTGGCGCAACGATATTCAATCGAAAATGCAAATTAAAACGTTGTTCTCACAGTTTTAACAAACCACCCACATGTACTAAAGAAGATACTCTATAAGATAACAAACAACAGAGTTCTGACGTTTCGTAAATTATCTGAGAATGGTTTAAAACAACAAAACACAGTAAAGATGTAACACTAGCTGTCGTTCTGAGAAGGCATGAGGCGGAGTCTCTCTTCCGAGACTTGTGCGCGATCACCACCAAAATGCCTCTCCTCAGCGAGCAACGACTGTAAATCACTTCCGTTGGCTAAGCTGTTGAACTCAACGGCTTTAGAAGGCATAGTTGGGTAACGTCTTTGGCAGAATGTCATCAATCTTTTAACTGACTGGAGATACTTGCGAGTGGTCTCGTCGTTCATGATGTGAGCAACACTGTTGGTGTGAATCTTCTCTCGCGCGGAACGTTCGTGGATACCAACCATAGTCACACCGATGGGCCATGGTGCATTTCCTATGGCTAGTTTGATGTAGTGATCCATTGCAGCGAGGTAGTCTCGCTTTATGCAGTGGTTAACCATCACCATTAAAGCTTGACGAATATCAGATGGCAAACCCTGCAATTTGTTAGCCATCACAGCAACTTTTAAGTACATAAGAGCTCACAAAACTTCAATGCAAAGAGTAAATCTACCCTAATAAGACAGGTATGCACCAAAATCTTCTAGACTAAACTAAATGCAGATAACAGAGGCTTCAATGACAAATATTTCAAGGTGCATTCTTATATAATTAGTAAAGAAACAAAGTGCTACTTGCGATTCTACGTCATAACTGTCTATGTAGGATTGGACTTACTGAAAGCTCGTTTGTGCATTTGTGCTCCTAAGTAAACTAAGTTTGATCAACATAGTTCTGTATGCTTATTCGATTAAAACATAGATAATCTACATAACAATTTGCTACCTTATACAGCAAGTTTACGAGCGTTCTCATTAACACAATGTTTCAGACCGAAACAGCAAGCAAAAGCAAGAAGAACTTGTAAGAAAAAAGAAAATGATTTTGCTTTCTACCTTCTTCCTGCATAAGTTGAAGAGAGGAGTAAGATACCTAGCACACTGCTTAAAAGTGGCTACATTCTTCTTTCCTTTAGCAGTTCTCCTCTCAGTGTTCTCCACAGCATCAAGCTCCTGTTTCCACTCAATCAACAGCTTCTTGTAGAACACAAGTATCTTATCCTCATCACAAAGATCCTCGAAATTAGACTTCAAACGCTTCAAATCCTTATCAGCATCAACATCACTAGACTCACCACCACTACTAAGCTCACCATCCCTCGTCTCCCCTCTGTCGCCTTCCTCTCTCCCTCTCTCATCTCTACCCTTCCTCTTCCTATCTCCCATGATACCACTCTTCTGCCGCTTCTTCAGCTCAGATATGTCACGCAAGAAATCATTCGTCTGCCCGTCGGTCACGTCGCTATCGACCTCGAACAGCCCTTCCTTCAACACGTACTTGAGCCGATCGAGGCGCGCCTGATCGTCCTCCCCGAAGAGAGTCACCGGCTGCTTGAGGATTCTCAATCGGCGAACCACTTCCTGCCTCGGGAGAGTTAGGGTTTCGATGTTCTTCTCGTCGGTTAGGGATTTGGAATCAGCGGCGTCCGATGCGGAGGGTTTGGAATCAGCCATAGCTGTAGCAGATGAAGAAATAGATGATTTTCCACCGTTATCAGCTGCGGCGGCGGCGGCTCTACGCTGGGCCTTGAGCTCATGCTCGCGTCGCTCTTCTTCGCGAAGCTTCTGGAGTTTCTTCTGCTCGATCTCGGATCGCTTGTAGAACTTCTTTCCACCGGATTCCTCGGAAAGACTCTGCCTTTTCTTCAGAATCTCTTGCCTCAGCAGATCCATCGGGAGATTGATTGGTGATGGATGATAATTCAAATAACAAATTATATATGACGTAATCGTTGTCTTAAGCCCGAATGTAAATGGGCTTAGATAGATTTCTAACTGGCCCATTTAAAAAAGCTACCTGTTAATGGTTTCGTACTTCTTCTTCTTCTTCTTCCGGGGAAGTTCGCGAAAGGAAGATGACGACGATTCGTAGATTCAGCTGCAACGACCTTCTCCGCTTCACCTCCGTTCACCTCACTGAAACAGTAATCAGTTATTCTTCTTCTCTTATTCTTTTGTAGGC
This sequence comes from Brassica oleracea var. oleracea, assembly GCF_000695525.1. Classification (NCBI taxonomy): domain Eukaryota; kingdom Viridiplantae; phylum Streptophyta; class Magnoliopsida; order Brassicales; family Brassicaceae; genus Brassica; species Brassica oleracea. Next base: position 150,698 of record NC_027755.1, read on the forward strand.
ACTGGTTGATTAGTTTCTTTCTTTAATTGGAACAGTTCAATATGTCATTCTATATGACCTACTTGGCGAGATGGCCCGACTATTTTCATGTGTTCTTCATTTTTTGGCAGCTTGGGTACATAATCTATAGACGGGTTCTACGCTATTATTCAGGGGAGTAAGATGGGTTAGGTGAGAAGAGGCTTGTTGATTCCATCATCTCTCTAATCTATAATAGCCTTTGCTTTCTTATTCATTGTCTTGATGATTTAACTAAAACAATGGGTTTGAATACACAGATATGAGGAAGGCATTATCAAGAGATGTAGATAAAAAGTCTGTGATTCCTCTCAAGAGACCCATTACTCCTCCTGATGAACTAGAGTATGATTTAAGTCTATCAGTGTCCAAAATGACTATGTCCCTTTGTTTTCGTCATGTTTTTGTATTTACATTAAGAAAACAAATTCCCCACACAAAAATTTAATTTAATTTGATTTGATTTCTTTTTTTTTAATTTAATGGCGCGGTTCGTCTTATAGTTTCCTCTGATGGGCCAAACGGATATTTTAGAGATAAGAAAACTAATCAGAAACACAAGACGAAATCTCTCTCTCTCTCTCTCTCTCTCTCTCTCTCTCCATGAGAACTCTACTCTCTCAACGCCCATGTGTGACGTCACCGTTACTCATCTCCGCTTCATTCCCACCGTTCCCTCGCCGGTGCATTCGCTTATCTTCCTTTTCTCCTCCACGTCACAAGCGCCTCTCCTCTCTCACAATCAGAAACGCTTCGCTTGAATCCGCCGATCAGACTTCTCCCTCTAGGCCGCGAACTCTTTATCCCGGCGGTTACAAGCGTCCCGAGCTCGCTGTTCCCGGTTTACTTCTCCGCCTCGACGCGGATGAGGTTATGAGCGGGAACCGTGACGAGACTCTTGATTTAATCGACCGTGCGTTAGCCAAATCGGTCCAGATCGTCGTGCTCGACGGCGGAGTTAACGCCGGTAAGCTCTACGAGGCAGCTTGTTTGCTGAAGTCACTTGTCAAGGGCCGTGCTTACCTCTTGATCGCCGAACGCGTTGATATCGCCGCCGCCGTTGGTGCGAGTGGTGTCGCTCTCTCCGACGAAGGTATAGCTAATTTCAATTTCAATTTTAGCTTTTAGCTTTTGTTTAACAAATGCTATTATGTACAGGTCTTCCGGCGATAGTAGCGAGGAACACTTTGATGGGTTCAAATTCTGAGTCGGTGGTTCTCCCTTTGGTGGCTAGGATTGTGAAGGATGTTGATTCTGCTCTAACTGCCTCTACCTCTGAGGGTGCTGATTTCCTCATACTTGTTGGATCTGGTGAAGATCAGCAAGTGGCTGATTCTTTGTTGAAGAGCGTGAACATACCCATTTTTGTGACTTGCAGAAGCAAAGGAGAAGATAAGGAAGAGTTGCGGTTACTGAAATCAGGAGCATCTGGTTTCGTTGTATCTTTGAATGATCTGCGTTCTTCCAGGGATGTTGCTCTTCGCCAGTTTCTTGATGGAGCTTCTTATGTTAACGAGAACGAAACACCATTGGTTGAGGCTAGTGACCTTCAGGAGAAACATGTTGCTACTGGTTTCGTAAAATTAGAGGACAAGCAGAAAGAAATAGTAGAAATGGAGAAATCAGTTTTGAGGGAGACTATTGAAATTATCCACAAGGCGGCTCCACTGGTGATTTTTATTTACAACATTTGGTAGTCAGTTTTTCTGAAATGGTTAGAGTCTAATTTTTTTTTTTGCGACCATAACGTGGTTTAATTTGCGTCTTGGACTGTTTTTCAATAACAGATGGAAGAAGTCTCCCTACTGGTCGATGCAGCTTCCCGGATTGATGAGCCGTTTTTAATGGTTATAGTGGTAATTCTGCACTCAACTCCGTCAAATTGTGGTTCCAGGGATATGCATTGGTATTAGCTCTTTATTCATGAAAAACATTTGTTAGTTACACTTTTGCCAGCAGTAGATAGATCTTTGCTAGACAATGCACATGCTTCTTAATTGTAATTTGTACTCTCTGATAAAGGACATAGTTTTCTCGCTTTCTTGTGACTTGTTAGTATGCTTTTCTCCTAGGCTCCTGGCTATTTAGTGGTTAGAAGTTTAAAAAAATTCAGCATGTTTTGCTAAACTTTTGATTCATTGCATGGGTTCTCTGAAAGATTTCAACTAGTAGTTTTCTATCTATTTATATTTCGGGTTTTTAAAGCAGGACAATTTGCTTTTATGATTCAAAGTAGTTAGTGTATGGATACGCATTTTATTGGAATTCATTCATAACTTGATGATACTAGGGGGAATTTAACTCCGGAAAATCAACTGTTATCAATGCACTTCTTGGGAAGAGATACCTCAAAGAGGGTGTAGTCCCCACCACCAATGAAATCACTTTTCTGTGCTACTCTGACTTAGAATCTGAGGAGCAACAACGTTGCCAAAGGCATCCCGATGGCCAATACATCTGCTATCTTCCTGCACCTATACTTAAGGATGTGAGTCATTCGAAAAATTTCCCTGGCAGTCCTGAATTTTGTAATTATTTGGAGAAATTGACTTGTGTTGTTCTTTTTTCGAGCAGATCAATATCGTTGACACACCTGGAACTAATGTGATCCTTCAAAGGCAACAACGTCTTACAGAAGAATTTGTTCCACGTGCAGATCTGCTTGTTTTCGTTCTTTCTGCTGACCGTCCTTTAACTGAAAGTGAGGTAGATGTTACTGTTTGACTGGCATGTTAGTTATTGTTGGCTTTACTCAATACGCATCTCCCTAAGTAGTAGCTGGTTAAATATTTACACCATCAAGACTTTGTGTAGTGAAGGGGAAGTTGTCACTAGGTTAACTGCATATATCTATTTAGTACTAATATAAACAATATTAAGGATAATGTTGAACTCTCTACCTCGTCAGTTTCCTGCTGTCATTTCTGTTCTGTAGGCTGATATTCATGTCATTGTGTTTGTCAGGTTGCGTTTCTCCGGTATACCCAGCAGTGGAAAAAGAAATTTGTGTTTATCCTGAATAAATCTGATATCTACCGTGATACTCGTGAGGTTTACCAGAAACAAGATTATGTCCAATTCTTGATAGTTTATGTGGTCTTGGATTTTTTGTTGACTACGTTTTGTTTTTTATGATGCAGCTTGAGGAAGCTATCTCGTTTGTTAAAGAAAATACGCAAAAGTTGCTTAACACAGAAAATGTGATATTGTATCCTGTGTCCGCACGGTCTGCTCTTGAGGCGAAGCTTTCAGCAGCAGCTTTGGTAGGCAGAGATGATCTAGAGGTCTCTGATCCCGATTCTAAGTGGAGAACCCAGAGCTTCAATGAACTTGAGAAATTTCTGTACAGCTTCCTAGATAGCTCAACTGCCACCGGGATGGAGAGAATAAGGCTTAAATTGGAGACACCTATTGCAATTGCAGAGCGCCTCCTTTCATCTGTGGAATCTCTTGTTATACAAGATTGCGTAGCTGCTAGGGAAGATTTGGCTTCAGCAGACAAGATTATCAATCGTACTAAAGAATACACACTTACGATGGAATATGAGAGCATATCTTGGAGAAGGCAGGCTCTGTCATTGGTATAAATTCTCTTAGCTATATCTTATTGATTCACGTAGGAGGAAATTGGGTTGTTCTAACTTGGATTTTTCTTGTGTTTATCGTCAAATCATGATTGCAGATTGATAAGGCCAGATTGCAAGTTGTTGATCTAATAGAATCTACCCTGCGGCTATCAAGTCTTGATCTTGCAATCTCTTACGTGTTTAAAGGGGAAAACTCGGCCTCTGTAGCGGCTACATCCAAAGTTAATGGAGAAATACTCGCTCCAGCACTCTCAAATGCTCAAGTAAGTCTGTTATTCCAAAGATCATATACTCCAACATCTGAGATATAGCTTCTGTTCATGCATAAGTCAAGTCGTGTCCTTCTTGTCTTATTTTGACCTGATGCTGGTGTCTGGCTACTAACTAAGCCTTCATTTTTGAACACTCTACTGGTTGCAGGACCTACTTGGAAAATATGGTGAATGGCTACAATCAAGTACTGCCCGGGAAGGGAGACTGTCCTTGAAATCATTTGAAAACAAATGGCCACAATATGTCAATTCAAAAACTCAACTGGGCATAGACACATACGACTTGCTTCGGAAAACTGATAAATTCAGCTTGAAAACCATCCAGAACTTGAGTGCCGGAACCACATCAAAACGGTTGGAACAAGATATTCGAGAAGTGGTGAGTCTCAAATATTAAATTCTTACATGTTCTTAATATACTATAATTCAGTCGAGTGCCTCGATCTCTTATCATTGTTTAATTGTGTTCTATGTTCAGTCCATATACCTTGTTAGATTCTTCAACAATCAGTCATGTGATTCTTTTGACATGATTTTGTTTGCTCTTTTTTTAGTTCTTTGTGACAGTTGGTGGGCTTGGAGCTGCAGGAGTTTCTGCATCACTTCTAACCTCAGTGCTACCCACTACTTTGGAAGATCTTCTTGCTCTTGGCCTTTGCTCTGCTGGAGGGTAACACTTCTCTGAATTTCTTCATTACTCTGCTTTCTTGTATCACGTAGTGTGTTTTTTCTTGCAACCAATGAGATATTATGATGTTTTAGAGACACTATTGTTTGCATATAACATATCCTATATGGCAGGTATGTGGCTATAGCAAACTTCCCATATCGCAGGCAAGCTATAATTGGTAAGGTGAATAAAGTGGCTGATGCGTTGGCTCAACAACTCGAAGATGCTATGCAAAAGGATCTTTCGGATGCAACAAATAATCTAGTAAACTTTGTGAATATTGTTGCCAAGCCTTACCGAGAAGAAGCTCAGCTAAGACTTGATCGTCTTTTAGGCATCCAGAAGGAACTATCAGATATTAGGAGTAAATTACAGTTGCTACAAGTTGAAATTGATAACCTTCATGTATTAAGATGAGACTTTAGTTGCCCCAACAAAATGTAATTTACATTGTTCACTGGGGACAAGTGTATGTGTTGTCATAATGAATAAGACGTACCAATTTCGACGAGTGAAATGGAGTCAGTTTTATTGAATGCGATTTAGTAGATGGGCATGACACTTTGGTATTATATTTTGTAATTCTTTTCAGATTGTTTGTGATACAAGTGGATGGATAAGCTGGAAGCTCCTCTTTGACCTGCACAACATGTACCTCTCATTACAGGTTAGTATATTAGTTGACACACTTTTTTCTATTAGGATTTTATATTCATCTGGAGTACATGAATAGTTTGAATACATTCATATGCAATCGGTTTTCCGCATAGAGCATCTAACTTTGTTGTTAATGTACTAATCTTTTGACTTAGTGAATTAAATATGTATAAAATTCTTAGTATAGGTTTCCATGGGGAGTAATCCTCAGCATATGCTAGCTATAATTTCTAAAGACAAAAGCGCATAAATTTCTTTTCTATTTAAGGATTGGTTCAAAAGTTTTAAAGTCCAGAATTAGTGGTATAAACCTTAGTTAATGCTTAATAGTGGGAATTAATTAGAATTAACGTTGGACTAACATTATATAAAAGCTTCTTCATAGGCTCCTTTTAGTGCTCTAATCGAAGTCATAGGCTTTAACTAATGACATGTATGCTTGCTAGCCAAACCTTTTGATTATTTTAATAAACAATGAGAGAATATTATTAAGTATGGTCAAAAGTTTGGGAAAGAGAAGAAAGTTTCCAGTTGACCTGTTTTTGTGTAGGCATGAAATAGATTCCACCTTCCTTTGTTGCTAAAGATCATAAAGTTAAAATAGACTTAACAAAAAGAAATTTACTGTAAATTTTAAAAAACAGAGAAACTTGAGAGGATCTAGCTTTGGATTGTCCTTTTCATTTGGGGACCAGAAGTGGGATGATGATGCAGAGAAAGCCTACTTTGCTTTGCTTCTTGTTTCAAAGTTTCTCTTCCTATGATTGGTTAGAGGAAACTACTGAAGATAGCTATTGGCGAATGCGAAATTTCATATGGCCAGGAAGAAAATGAGGTACAGATTCTGCTCTATAACTTTACTTAGCACTAAGTTACTACTCACGTTTCATCTCAAACCTTTTTTCGACATTTCATTACCAAACAACATTTGCTTTCACAACACATGAAGATTTGAAAAGTTTTCCTCACTTGAAATGGAAACTTCTTCTACTACCCGTAGCTTTTTAAAGTACTGGTTCCATTAACTAAATAGTTTTAATAGACGTCACTACTGATCTCCTCTATTAGTATGAGACATGCTTATTGTCTATGTTCTTTAACTGGCCCTACATTTGTTACTTCTTTGAGAACCTACGGGCTTAGGTTGCATGGAGGATCATCTCTAACCCGAGAGCATTGATTCGTGCTCTCAAAACACGTAAAAGACAGGAACATATGCCCATAAGTTTTCTATTACAGGGCAAAACATGTTTTGAAATCATTCATTACATTTGAGGTGTAAGATTAATCATAAGAAGATAGCTCTCGGTTTTCGCATGTTGTATTTCCGTTTTTCTTTGAATCTGGTCACAATGTACCAACAAGTGTTAGGAAACTGTCAACATGGTATTCATATTGATAGATGCTGCAAAATCAGAAACACAATCTCAAGGATTCGGACATATACTATTGATTGGAAACTAATATGTTGCCGCTTTTGTTTGATTATGGACTTACTCCTTACAAAATTTCGAAGCATATACACTAAAAACCGCGGATACAGTTAAAATTTGGTTTGGTATTGGATAAAAGAAGACATAAAATACATATATTGTTATTAAATTTGTAATTATGCTCAAGGTTCATGTCACTTTGCATTACAGTTGCAAGTGTAGCTAAAGGTCCCAGGAAGGCTGTGGACTTGAGGCTCTTGCCTTTTGTGGTTTCTTTTTCTCTTCAATTATTGATTTTGGAAATTTTCTTCCATAAGGGCAGTTTGGTACTCTCAGTCTTTTTGGTTTTCATTTTCATTTCTCTTTTGCTTAATTCTGTGATTAATTTTCAAGCTCAAATCATTTTTTTGTAACGATGTGATTTGTAGTGAGGATAACCAGTTAAACTGGTGCAAGTTTTAGTCTCTTTTTAATCCTACTTAAATAGAATAATGATGTGTTTAACTTTTAACTCGAGCATATTCAAAGATACTTGGGTAATTAAAAATCACAATAAATGTTAAAGCCATTAATAGGACGAATATGCGTTTAAGAGCTACAGAAAATATTAAAAATGTCTTTATTATATGTTTTAAGTATCATATTTTGTTTTTTCATCTAAGTTTTTCTCTAAAGATATGTTAATTATTTGTTAAATACAGGACAACTAAAGCTTATAATTCTATTATTCCGACCCTATTGGTTTACATAATACAAAATGATATGAACTTATGGATATACAGGATAATATCCGTTAGACCAAACACAAAGGAGTAATAATGGCTTAGCAGATGAACTAGCATAAGCTGGATGGTATCAGCCAGTTGATATGTGTTTTTTTTTTGGTCGAACAGTTGATATATGTTCATGCAATAAAGATGGAGCTGGGAATAATAAGAGCCAATAAGAATCCAATGGCAAGTGGACTCACCACTATAAATACTTGTTCAGACCTCCCTCTTTTCTTTCACATTCATCCCTCTTTCCTTTTAGTTACCTCTTTTAATTCAAACACGAAATCACTCTCTCTCTCTCTCTCTCTCCAAATTTCCATTGATCAAAACCAACTAACGAGAAAAACCGAAAGATCTCAAGAACAATCATAAACTCTCTCATTTTGGATCCTCTGTTTTTTCTCAAGAACACAAAAAAATGTCAGTTGTTATTTGTCAAGCGCAAGAAAAAACCGTCACCAAAAATGAAAGACACGAAAGTTTCACCCAAAAAGGCAAAATGGGTGGGTTGAGTTTCCTGCAATCTATGTCCGATATCACTGCCATTGTCCGAAACGTAGAGGACAAAGCTTATGTTCACCCCGTGGAGAAACGCTCTGTTTCTAAGCTGAGTGAGAAAAGCTTAGAGATGTGCACTGAGAGCCTTGGGTCCGAAACTGGAAGCGAGAGTGGTGACGAGTTGTTGTTGCTTGCGTTTCAAGCAACCACTACTCCTAGGGTTCCTTCTCCTCCTCAAGAAGAAGAAAAAGACACTGCCAAGAAATCAACGATCAAAAGTTTCCCGCCACCGATAAACTTTGTTAAGGGATCAAAGTATAATCGTGTGGTGAGATCACTAGGAGAAGATGGTCGTGTTGTTGTTCAAGCCATGACAGTTTCGTCTCAGCCTCCTAACTTTATAGCGGAACGTGGTGAAGGAAGGCTCCGTCTCTGTTTATCACCGGAAAATTCTTTACTTGGGCACAACCATGAGGAAGAAGAAGAAGAAGATGAAACTGAAGAGGGCATGGAGGAGGAAACTAGTGAGAACTTAGAGGGTAAAAATGGAAATAAAAAGTTTAGCAGATTAAGCAGCAGATGCAAGGAGAATGGTCGTGAGCCTAAGCCAATGCTTACTACTTGGAAGCAGCAGCAGTTTTGGGTCGCTACTTAAGACTTTATTCGACTCATATATCTTAATAAAATAATTTAAAATATGGGTTTTTTTATTTTAGTTTTACGTATAATCTTTGCTTTCTTGTATGAGATTTCTCTAGGTACTGGGAGTGTTTTTTAGTTCTACTTAATGTAATGTTAAATGAGAATTATTACTATTATTGTTGATTTTTTTAGTAGTCATGTTTTTTTAAAAAGCTAGTAGTGATGGTTACAACAACATAAACTGAAAGTGTACTATTTTTTTTTTTGAAACACAACTTACTTTCATTCATACTTAACTTGTTCGGTTACAATAAACTGAGGGAATTATCCATCCTCTTAGGATAAAAACATAAACAACTCTAACAAAATAAATTAAGTTAGATAGTTCTTCAAGAGAAAATGGCAACAAAATCAGGACAAAGCTTGACTGCGTCGATATAGCTTTCACGACAAAGTCGGGCAGCTGAGAAATAGTCACAAGTGACGTTGAGAGCCAGCTTTCACCTACGAGAAAAACATGAATAATCTCGATTGCATCTTCAGGCCCGTACAGACCGCTCCACAAGATAGCAAACCGGTGAAGAAACTGAAACTGATACTTGGTAGTGAAACCAAGAAAACATCTCCTTTCATAGAGAGGAGGGATGGTGATAAAGGACACTTCTCGCTAGAGAAGGATGGTGAAATCGAAACAAGGCCTAGTAAACCCACCGGTAAAATCATCCCAAATGAGAAATATGACATTACGCAACAAGAGAAATTCCCGGTGTACCCACCGGAAATATATGACAAACTAACCCAACCATCGAAAACCAATAAAGGTCTGATCATACCTTCAATAACTTTGAACTTTGGAAGAATTAAACTTAGGCTGTTAAGCTTTGTAGCCCATATGGGCCAGGCCCAATTAAACTGAGCCGACAACTCACTCCTCGCTGTTGGAGTGGAAAGAGACGCGCCGGATCCGGATCTGCACTGTACCTCGGTGCCGGAGGAGAGGACGCCGGATAAAATTCGCCTGAGATGAACCGTATAGTTGCTGGAGAGGATCCACGCCGGAGGAAGGAGCTTCACTTTGAGCGGTGGAGAGAATGAAGAGATGCCGATGAAACTCGGATTTACTCTCGTGAAGCTTATAGATCTGGTGTCGTATGACTTGAAAGGAGAAAACCACAGTGGTATGTCGAACTCGGGTCTTCCCAGAGACGGAAAGAGGGAGTTCGTCGGTTGATAGCTGAGCTCCTTAGGCGGTTGATAGGCTTGGACAGAGTCGACAGCGTGACCTGTCTTGCGACATCCAGAAGTGGGTTCGACGGGCAGAGTCATCGTGAACCGACACAGAGCGGTGGTGAGAGAGCCCTCTCGACTCATCGCTGAATCAGAGACCAAACTAGGAGAAAGAGTCACCGGGAAGACTACGAACGAGGACCACAATGCTCGTCTTCGTGTTGGAGACCGACGAGATCTCTTTCTTCCGAAAATCAAAGAGAAACGTACTGGAACCTCAGTAAAGAAGCGAAACATGAGAACAAGGGTGAGGAAGACTAGTGTTGACATGAAGAGAATAAAGAGCAAGAGTAAAGACATGAAGAACCTGATTGATCATGGACATGAAATCATGGACAAGAAATCATGGACAGGAAAACTGAAGCAAGGAAATGTGTGAGACTGATTTAAATATCTTGCCTGAAGTCTTGGACGAATTTAAACAAGTGGAGGCAACTGGATAGAGCTGTTGGAGTGTGGAAACAAGCCAAAGTCACATGATATGCTAAGGAAGGAAGAGAGAAGAGAGAAGAGAGTTGTCACTATCCGAAAGTGACTTCCTCATATCTGGTCTTCATTAGTTTATTCATCTCCATTTGTTTATTCATTCTCATTGTCTTATTCTCCTTGCTAGATCTATTTATGTAATTATTGTATACACTAAATAAATCTAAGGAAAAATGTTCCTCAAATATTTTTGTCTCTCTCTCTTGGATTCCCTCACATATCTCTCTTAGTTCTTCACCAAAATCTCTCAAATAATTCTCATAAACTCTCATTAATTCTCATAAATTTACATGGTATCAGAGCTACAAGCTCTTGAAACCTAAATCTCTTCCGCAAATTACTCTGATTTTATTTCTCTTTTTCTCTTTAAAATCTCTTATCATTCACACCAGTCTCTCTCCTCTGTTCTTGAACTGTTCTTGAATTTTTCCAGTTTTGTTCTTGTGATTCTTGATGGATTCAGGAGAAAACTCAAGAATGGTGGTGATTCCAGTTACTCTTAAAGGAGCTAACTATCTACATTGGGCAAGGCTTGCTAAGACAGCTCTTGGAGGCAGAGGGCTTTGGGAGATTGTTGAAGAAGAATCCTGATGTGCTTAATCAAAGGAGAGAGCAGAGACAAAGTCTTTGCTTTGCTGCTTACCCTCCATCCAAGATATGTTGACCTCATCAAGCATATCCTAAGAAATAAGGAGCTACCTTCTCTAGATGAGGTATGCTATGAGATTCACAAGGAGCAAGGCTCAGTTGGTCTCTTTGGAGGAGGAAAGAAAGATCTGGTGCTTGCAA
>NC_027755.1:162414-164903 GCF_000695525.1 Brassica oleracea var. oleracea
GTGATTTAAAATTGATTAAAAACATTGTCCCTGCCTTAGGAAATGTTACAATAGCTAATGGTGAAAGAGTACCAATTAAAGGAGTAGGTGATCTTAGGTTGTTTAACAAAGATTCTAAAGATTTATATATGCCTAGCTTCACCTCAAACTTGTTATCAGTTAAAAGAGCTACTAATGACTTGAATTGCAGTGTTACTTTCACTCCTAATGATGTCTACTTTCAGGATATTGAAACTAGTAGGTTGCTTGGAAATGTGTCACCAAGGGAGACTTGTACTTGCTTGAAAATACTAAGCTTGCTGCCGATTTATCTCATGCTTTAAATTCCATTTCTGATTTCCCTAAAGATGTATTGTGGCATGCTAGATTAGGACATCCCCATTCTAGAGCTTTAAACATCATGTTGCCTAGTATTTCCTTTAAGAGTGATTGTGAGGCTTGTATCTTAGGAAAACATTGCAAATCTGTTTTCTCTAGATCAAGTACTATTTATGAAAATTGCTTTGACCTGATTCACTCTGATGTATAGACTGCTCCATGTTTATCTAGAGAGCATCATACGTATTTTGTGACTTTTATAGATGAAAAATCAAAATATACTTGGATCACACTGATGCAATCTAAAGATAGGGTCTTAGAAGCTTTCATAAATTTTCAAAATTATGTATCTAACCATTTCAATGCCAAGATAAAAATTTTGAGATCAGATAATGGAGGAGAATACACAAGCAATCCTTTTAAACAACACTTGGCCAAATATGAGATGATTCATCAAACTAGTTGTCCATACACCCCACAACAAAATGGAGTAGCTGAGAGGACAAATAGACATCTCATGGAGGTTGCAAGGAGCATGATGTTCCATACAAGCATGCCCAAAAGCTATTGGGGAGATGATGTCCTTACTGCCTGCTACTTGATCAATAGGATACCTACCAGGATCCTTCAAGATCAATCTCCATATTAGGTACTGAACAAAACTAAACCATCCATAGAGCATATACGTGTGTTTGGGTGCTTGTGGTTTGTCTTGATTCCAGGAGAACAAAGAGATAAGCTGGCGCATAGAAGCACCAGGGCAATGTTTATTGGCTATTCTCCTCATCAAAAGGGCTACAAATGCTTTGTTTCAGAGACTAGGATAGTCTTGATATCAAGGGATGTGAAGTTTGTAGAATCCAGAGGCTATTATGATGGAAAGAGTTTGGATGAGCTCAAAGATCTTTCTCAATCTGCTTCAGATAAAGCAAACAACCTTAGGAGAGTAATGGAGAGTCTGAGAATCGGTATGCCTTCTCTACCAAGGGTGAAACATGTCCCTGAAAATGTACCATCTACTGCAGCTGATAGTGTTGAAAACACTCATCCTGATCATGAGGGGGGCAGTAGAAATGTTGAGCAGTCTACGCAAGCTCAACCTGAAGAGAACTCAGTAGCGCATGATCAAGATGAGATGCCATCAGAATCAGAGGCTGAGACTCAAGTAGAGGCGCCAAGTGAAGGAAATGAAGCAGAACCTGAGCAAATACAACCTTGGAGAAGGAGTACAAGGATCAGGAAACCTTCACACTGGATCAACACAAGAGTTTACTTCAATGCTGAAGCTGTAGCTCACCCAATAAGTGCAGTATGCTCCCTTGCTCAATATCCAGAAGAGCATCAAGTCTTCATCAGTGAATTGGATCATGAATACATTCCAAGAACATATGAAGAAGCTATGCAACACAAGGAGTAGAAAGAATCTGCTGGAGATGAGATGGGAGCCATGATCAAGAATGATACATGGTTTGAGACTGAACTTCCAAAAGGAAAGAAGGCAGTGACAAGCCGGCTTCTCTACACTATCAAGTATGGAGCCAATGGAAAACCAGAAAGAAAGAAGACAAGACTGGTTGCAAGGGGATATACTCAAGTATATGGTGAAGATTATCTAGACACTTTTGCACCAGTGGCCAAGCTTCACACTATAAGGATTCTTTTGTCTCTTGCTGTTAACCTTGAGTGGGATTTATGGCAGATGGATGTGAAGAATGCCTTTCTTCAAGGAGAATTGGAGGATGAAGTCTACATGAGACCACCTCATGGTCTTGAGAACATGGTGAAGCCAGGAAATGTTCTCAGATTAAAGAAGGCAATTTATGGCTTGAAGCAATCTCCAAGAGCTTGGTACCATAAGTTGAGCACCACCCTCAATGGAAGAGGCTTTGTAAAGTCAGAAGCTGATCACACCCTCTTCACATTAACTAGTAAGCAAGGTATTGTGGTCATATTAGTCTATGTGGATGACATTATCATCACTGGTAGCAACAAGGAAGGTATTTTGTCAACTAAAACATTTCTTAAAAATGCCTTTGATATCAAAGATTTGGGAGAGTTGAAGTACTTCCTTGGGATTGAGATATGCCGCTCTAAAGAGGGGTTATTCTTATCTCAAAGGAAGTACACACTTGATATTTTAAATGAGGCAGGAAACCTTGGGAGTAAAAAGG
>NC_027755.1:164973-165189 GCF_000695525.1 Brassica oleracea var. oleracea
TGGAATATGGTGGAGAGGATCTTAAGGTACCTAAGAGAGGCGCCTTGCCAAGGAGTATGGATGACATGTAACAAGAGTACTTAAGTTGTTGGATATTGTGATGCTGATTGGGCTGGAGACAGAGTTGATAGGAGATCAACTACAGGCTACTGCACCTTCATTGGAGGAAACCTGGTCACATGGAAGAGCAAGAAGCAGAAGGTGGTGTCCTGCTCA
>NC_027755.1:165213-171646 GCF_000695525.1 Brassica oleracea var. oleracea
GACTTGGGTATTGAGATCAACACACCAATGACTATGCATTGTGACAACCAGGCAGCAATACACATTGCATCCAACTCAGTCTTTCATGAGAGGACAAAACACATAGAAGTGGACTGCCACAAGGTGAGACAGGCAGTGGAACAACAAGTTATTCTTCCATGCTACACAAGAAGTGAAGATCAACTAGGTGACATATTCACCAAGGCAGCTAGCAGCAAGGTTTGTGAGTTCATTCATCCTAAGCTTGGACTCATAGACCTCTCTTGTCACTGATCCTCTTGCCATGAAGTGTTCTACTCTTTTTCTTTTGCTTGGTTTTTATCCCAAGTGGTTTTTCCAAGTAAAAGTTTTAATGAGGGAATGCTTCATGGTTTCCAAACTTGACCAAGTCTCTATGGTCAAGCTTGAGGGGGAGTGTTGACATGAAGAAAATAAAGAGCAAGAGTAAAGACATGAAGAACCTGATTGATCATGGACAAGAGATCATGGATAGAAAATCATGGACATGAAATCATGGACAGAAAATCATGGACAGGAAAACTGAAGCAAGGAAATGTGTGAGACTGATTTAAATATCTTGCCTGAAGTCTTTGACGAATTTAAACAAGTGGAGGCAGCTGGATGGAGCTGTTGGAGTGTGGAAAAAAGCCAAAGACATGATATGCTAAGGAAGGAAGAGAGAAGAGAGTTGTCACTATCCGAAAGTGACTTCCTCAGATCTAGTCTTCATTAATTTATTCATCTCCATTTGTTTATTCATTCTCATTGTCTTATTCTCATTGCTAGATCTATTTATGTAATTATTGTATATACTAAATAAATCTAAAGAAAAATGTTCCTGAAATATTCTTGTCTCTCTCTTGGATTCCCTCACATATCTCTCTTAGTTCTTCACCAAAATCTCTCAAATAATTCTCAAAAACTCTCATTAATTCTCATAAATTTACAACTACCAGCACCGGCAAAAAGGTCCAGTGCCGGCGAGAAACCGCTTCGCTGGCACCAGAGAGCATGGTTCTGAAGTTGTCTCGGGGCTTGTGTCTGAGAGGCTAGGGCCTACACCAACTGAAAGTGTACTATACATCTTCATTTTTGTAATAAGGAAAATACAAAAATAAAATCTCAGAAAATGTCCTTTAGGAAGCTTCTTTTAACATTTCACAAAAACCTAACCTTTTCAACTCATGTAATCTTTCATATTCCGATTTTTTTTTAATTGTAGCCAACTTATATATTGTGTAGTCGAAATTTTTGAGAGGTTCATTTTCTTCTAAGACCAGAACTGGCTACATATTAAAGTTTACTTACTGTATTTGTCTTTTGCAGTTCCTGCTTTTTTTTTTTTTTTTTTCTAAGACTGTTAATTTCATAAATGATAAGTGATTGTTCTACATGAGTAGTAAATCTATACAAAAGAGGCTCTGGCAAAAAAAGAAGGTAAAAAACAGAGCAACTTTAATACGACTTGAGACATCACCATGAACAAGTCAAGTGAAGATAACTAAACAGAGAAGGGCCAGATGAGCCATCTTGCAATTAGGTTGGTGAACTTCTTACGCTTTCAAAAAGCATAAATAGAACTGATGATATGTCGATCAATCTCCCGGAATGTTGCCGTAGGGGGGACTAAGGCTTGATTGTGCAGCATGTTGTTTCTTTGTTTCCAGATGTTGTAAAATAGTGCTTGAACTACCATCATACGCAGGTTTGATGGTGCAGCATTCGAAGACGAAGATGTCCACAGCACGAGGTCGGGCCAGTTGGTAAAGACTGGGACCGTGTCTCTGAATCTACGACGAGATTTAGACCAAAGGACCTCAGCATACGAACAAGAGAGCATTATATGGTCCATAGTTTCCGGCAGAGTAGAACATATACAACACGATGTCTGAATTTGCATACCCCAAGCCGCAAGGCGAGAGCGGGTTGGGAGCCTATTCAGGTCTGTGACCCACATATGGAAAGCATGCTTGGGCGTTGCTCTACTGAACCAAATGTGGTTTGCGAAAACTTGGGGAGGGGCACGCAGACGTATCACTTCCCATGTCTTGGTGGATGAGAAAGTATGATTAAGCTCTTCGTTTGTAGACCACCCAAACCTGTCGGGGCCCCGGTCGACCATTGGAATGGGGAAGTCTGTGAGAAAAGCGTGAAGAGAGACCTCCTGATCCGTTCGTGGATGTGGTAACCTCCAGTCATGCTCATTGCAAGCGTCCGCAACGGATGCGTTTAAGTGAATTCTTAGCCTTTGAGTCCCATCCCTTCCAAATACTTTTACGAGAGGGCCTAGAGGGTTCTAATTGTCAAACCAAAAGCTCGTTGTGCAACCATTGTTCACGTCGCTTATGAGGAATCTAGAGACTAGATCACGCAGGCGAAGAATGCAGCGCCAATTCCAGGACATATGAGGTGATTCTCCCTGAGACCAGAAGCTATAGGAGGTTGGGCAATTATGGTATCGATGCCAAGCCACCCATAGTGAGCTGGTACCTGCAAACAGGAGCCAAGCAAAACACAGTAGAAGGGTTAGATTCCAGATTCGAAAGTTTCTAAGGCCAAGATCGCCCTCTGCTTTCGGTAGGCACACGATGCTCCATGAGACCTTTGCATTAGCACGTCTATCAACTGTCCCTGACCAAAGGAAGCGAGAGCATAATGATTCAATTCTTTTAATACAGCCCTTGGGGAGTAGAAAAGTAGATATCCAGAAAATAACGGTTCCTGAAATGACTGTCTTGATTAAGAGACAGCGGCCTGCAAAAGATAGCGACTTCGTGGCCCAGAGGTTGAATCTGCTGTTAAGCTTATCAAGAAGGGGTGAGTACTCCGCAATTTTTAGTTTTCTGTGCATTAGGGGGAGGCCCAACTAGCGGATTGGGAGTGAGCCATGTGAGAAACCATAGGCGTTGAGCAAACTGGTGTCCTCTTGGCTTAAACCCGCGTGAAACAATTGTGTTTTATCCTTGTTCATACTAAGACCCGACCAGCTTGCAAAATCGTCCAGAGTTTCAGCGATACCATGCAACGATGAGCTTCCACCGTCGAAGAACACCATGACGTCATCTGCAAACATGAGATGAGATATGCCCAAGTTCTCCGTTTTTGGGTGGTATTTTATATACCCAGAATTGTATCTAGATCGCAAAAGGCCGGAGAAAACCTCCATGGCGAGCACAAATAAGTATGGAGAGAGTGGGTCGCCCTGACGAAGTCCCTGTGTACTCTTGAAGAAGCCCCCGGTGTGGCCGTTGACAGAGATAGAGAATGACGCAGAGCTGATACATTCGTAGATCCAGCCATGTATAGCTCTGGGATGTTAATACCACGCAGATCAGCAATTACAAAGTCCCATCTCAAAGTATCAAAAGCTTTTCTAAGATCAACTTTTAACATTCCACTCGGGTCGACGTTGTTTGTATTGTACCCATGGACAATCTCGGTGGCTAGGAGAATGTTCTCAGAGAGGAGGCGACCCGGAAGAAAAGCTGATTGGGATTGACCTATAGCTGAGTTCAAGATTCCCTTCAAACGATCAGATAAGAGCTTCGAGATCACCTTATAAGTAGTATTTAAACACGATATCGGCCTGAAATCTGAAGTCTTTGAAGCGTTTGGGATTTTAGGAATGAGCGCAAGGTTGGTGGCATTCATCTACTTGAGGAGGTGACCGGAGTTGAAGAATTCAGCCACAGCAGCAGTGACTTCTCCTCCTACCACAGACCAGCAACTCGTAAAGAACTCAGGAGTGTATCCGTCCGGGCCACTAGCTTTATTGAGAGGGAGGGAGAAGAATGCTGAACGGATATCCTCACTAGTGAAAGGAGAAATTAAGCCAGCTTGCTGAGATGGAGAGCAGGAAAAATTCAACAGAGATGTTATGTCTTCTTGAATAAACAGAGCAGGCTCCACTGGCTTTCCCAGAAGGTTTGTGAAGTAGCTGACACATAGGTTTTGGATCTCATCTTGAGACTCATGGCGCACTCCATCCTCATCAATTAGATAGTGAATGTGATTGATAGATTGTCTTGCATTCGCCATTCGATGAAAATAAGGAGTGTTTCTATCTCCAACTGATATCCAAGTGACTCTCGAACGCTGGTGGAAGAAAGATTCCTCCGCATTGGATAATGTTTGCCATTTCTCCTGAAGAGCGATCTCAGATTGAGCATTTGCAATAGAGGGATCATTTAGAGTGCGGATTTGAGCTGATGCTAAAGCCTCAGAAGCCTCCATAACTCTCTTCTCGATGTCAGAATAATTTTGATTATTGAATTCCCTAATCACCTTTTTTAATGTTTTTAATTTTCTGACCAGCCGAAACATAGCTGAACCTCTGATGTTGAACGAGAACCAATGACTTGCTACGATATCCAGAAAAGCTTCATTCTGCAGCAGATAGTTGAAGAAGCGAAAAGGCTTCTTTTGCTTAGGAGCGATAGTGTTTAAAGAGAGACATGGAGGCATGATCAGAGAAGGCTGGTTCACCGAAAACAGCAAGTGAGAGGGGGTATAATTGCAGCCATTCTTCATTTACTAACACACGATCGAGTTTTTTTGCAATTGGTTCAAGGCGCCTTTTGTTCCACCAAGTGTGAGAAGAGCCTCTGAAAGAAAGATCCACCAGTCCATACTGGGACAGAGAATCAGCAAACAGGCGAGTAGGTAGATCAACGTTAGGACATACAGCTGTTGAGTTTTCGGAGGGCCGAAGGACCTGGTTGAAGTCTCCAAGAACAACCCAAGGTTCCCCTATAGAGCGTTGATCCGAGGCTATAGATATAAGGTCACACCAGAGCTCCCTTCTTTCTGCTTCATCTGTTGAGGCATACACAGAGGAAACTATCACAGGCGTGGTGAAAGTAAGCAACTTGACTTCACAGCAAATCAACTGAAGAGACTTGAAGAAGACATCCATCTGCACACTAGGGTGCCAAGTTATCCAATTTTTTCCTAAATCCGAGAATGCATAGTTATTATCATACAACCATCCAGGTAAAACTGCATTCAAAAATTTCTTTTGCATTTCTTGCTGTACATGGGTCTCAATTAAGCTCCCAAAAAGAAAACCACTACTCCGAATCCATTTTTTAAAACCATTCTGATGCGATAATTTGTTAAAACCACGTTCTAGCAAAAAATTATTCCTGTACACATAAAAAAAAATTTAGTGGTTTTTGGGGCCTTTGCCCCGACCCCCTCTGGATCGGCGCTTTGTTCGTACAGATATATATTGACCTTCTTCAACATCAGAGTCTGAAGAAGCCACATCAGAAGAATCAGACTCGACCTCCGACACAGAAGAAGCTCCTCTCGCCTTACTGGACTCAGCAAGAACAGATGAAGCAGTTTTCGAGAAGGAATTTAACCCCGGGTCTGAAGGGATCTCATTACCCGCTGGTAGAGGGTGGTGATCAATTTCTTTGCCCTTTTGGTCAGCCATGAAAGAGGGGTAATTTCCTGTCTTTCCCTTCTGTTGAGTTTGGTTGCTAGAGGGCCTGCCATGGATAGGTTCATATTGTTGCTTCTGCGTGTATTTCTGCTTCTGCTTCTGCTCTCCGTTCTTGTGGTTATGGCCCTTTGACCTGGGGCAAGCATCAGATAGGTGAGCAGTGGACTTGCATCCCTTACAGGTAACTGGAGCAGCAGGGCAACGTTTGATTGTGTGACCAATCTCTTTACAGTGACTGCATACTGGAGGCATCTAGGGACTAGAGACCGCCACTCGAGCAATATCACCAGAATCAAACTGAACGTTAACAGCTTCAGGTAGGGGTTTTCTCGGATCGATGATCGTTAGAACCTTTGCAACATCCAAGATAGTTTTATTTGCAGTGGCTGGGTGCAGGTATTTGGGGTGTCCAACTAAGCCAGCTATGCGCTCTAGGCCATCTTCGTTGAAGAACTGAAGCGGAACATTGCGAAGCTCAAGCCAGATGGGAGCGGAAGTGATAGCTGGCTTTTCAGGCAGAAAACCCGGTTCCCAGTGAGCTACAAACATAGTTTTCCCTTCAAACTGCCAGAGC
The DNA here is from genome assembly GCF_000695525.1 of Brassica oleracea var. oleracea. Taxonomy (NCBI): domain Eukaryota; kingdom Viridiplantae; phylum Streptophyta; class Magnoliopsida; order Brassicales; family Brassicaceae; genus Brassica; species Brassica oleracea. The sequence continues at coordinate 171,237 of NC_027755.1, forward strand.
CTCTGAGTTATAACGTGATGCCTAGTTTCCGCATTCGGAATACGAAATAAGTATGCGTGGCCTTCGAGTTTGGAGACAGTGATGTCGCGAAGCCGTTTACTCCAGATACCATATGCAATAGTGTGAATGAGACCTTGAGCCGGAGGGTCTGAGTAGAATTGACCAATGACGAAGCATTCCCAAGCTTTCATGTTTTTCTCAATGACTGCATTTGGAATTTGCACACATAGTTCTCCGGAGGGAAGCGTGAACGGTTCTCCCTTCTTTTCCAGTTTCTTGCCTTTACATTTGAATAGCCCTACCCACTCATCACTGGGTTTAACAGCAGGAGGAGTCGATGTATTTTTCAGGACCTTCTCTGTAGTTTTCGGAGTGGTATCTCCTTGAACTTGCGATTCAGGGTTCACCAC
>NC_027755.1:171735-201546 GCF_000695525.1 Brassica oleracea var. oleracea
GGAGCACAGATTTAGGTGTCGTAGTTTCAGAAGAGACCGAAACAATGGACTTTGCAGAGCTTGGAGCGGCAGCGCCAATGTCTTGCAATTCTGGGTTCACCACCACAGCGGGAAGCACAGACTGATTTGTCGAAGTCTCCTGAGTGATTCCAACAAATTCTTTGGTAGGGGTTGACGGAATCTCATCGTTGTCCATAAGGTCAAGATCGATTGCGCCATTTTCAATTTGCCCTGTAGCGTTGTGCTCCAAAAGCAGATCTGAAAAGGGGTTTGTGTCTGAGCCAGCTATATCAGCGGCTGCAAGGTCACAATTGACCGGGGAGGAACTAGCAGTAGACTGGGCGGTTTGCTGCTTGTTATCGCCGGAAGTTTGAGTCGAGGATGATGGCGAAGTGGGGGCGGACCTTCCTGGTGAGGATTTCTTGGCCTTCTTCTTCTTCTTTGTCGTCATGATGAAAGGGAGAGATGACGGCGGGATTGGAACAAGGTTCCGACGCCTAGAGAGACGTCGGAGGTGAGCAGCGAAGGAACTCAGGGCTTAACGGTCGGAAATCGCCAGGAGAGAGAATCGCCGTTTTATAAACTTTGCGGTCACCTGATCAAAACTGTTGTGGGTAAACTTTTTATAGTGACTGGCCCCACCCCGAAAGGCTCCGCATCCAGGAACCCGCGACAGAGTGTCGAACCCGCGACCTCTGGCAGTCGTGTGTGAGAATCCTTTCAGTACTGCTGCTAGGCCACCTGAGGTATCTCAGTTCATGTTTTCTTACACTAGCTAGTATAACTCTACTTATGTTAAAATTTGTAACACAAGTTTTATACTATACAATCCAGACGACTATGCAATGCATATATCATTATTTCGTTGATTATGACGTGCGTAAAAGTAAACATATGTGGTACGTACAACCCCCACATGAACATATGAGAGATTGTTCCCACACGTCCACATGACCATCACATGCAATATCCTATTTCTCTCTTTCTTTTGTTAATTCCAAACATTTTTTTCTTTGCTTTTAATTTCCCTTTCGCTCGCGTTTTGAGTCTGTTTCTGATTTTCCTTGTACGAAATGTGAGGACGCTCCTTTCCTTCTTTTACATCTCGGTTATAAAGACATATTTACATTCTTTTTAGAGCAGGAAAAATTGCTTATTTTCTTATGAACTAGTTGTTCTCGGTTTTTTCATACATGAACTTTTAAGCCATGCCAAAAACCACATGAAAAATGGAAAAATGATTTGTTTACCAATGAACTAATTGTTCCCGGGTATTTTACACACGAACTTTTACGACATGCCAAAAAGCACATGAACAACTCTATTTTTTGAATTACATACACAAACTATCGATTTTAAATTAATTCCTCTAAAACCGTAAACGGTGTTATTTAAAAGTTAACTTGGATTATGATAGGTGGAGAAACCGTTTAATTTGGGTTGATAAAAACATAATACTACATCATTTTTTTTCTTTTTTTTCTTTTTGTCAACTTCTCTTCTTCTTCAAAAATCGTTTTACTCTTCAACAATTGGGGATAAAATTTATTATCGGAAGAATAAAACATTTTACATGATGCATAGAGAAAGAAGAGCAGCAAATACTAACTTACCAATCTCCATGTATTGTCACAATGAACTATAAAATTGGCGCAGTCTAGGACGCTTGATTGGTTCCGTAAGCGGATGTTACTCTCAGGTTCTGGTCCTGCAGGGATTTATATATTCTCCTCAATCTAGAAATTAACGTCATATGATCTCTTTATACGCTTTATGTCATAAAACTCAGAAAATATATACCCCAACCGGTTACTATGTCATATAACTCGAAAATGCAGAATAAATTTTTTTATCCTCAATTGATGATGAAGAGTAAAAAGATTTCTGAAGAAGAAGAACAGTTGACAAAAGAAAGAAGAATAAAACGACATAGTATTCTGTTTTTATCAACCTAAATGAAACCGACCCTCCACCTGTCATAAACCAAGTTAACGTTTAAACAACACCATTTACGGTTTTGGGGGAATTAGGTTAAAATCGATATTTTGTGTATGTAATTCAAAAAAAAAATATTGTTCATGTGGTTTTTGGCTTGGCTTAAAAGTTCGTGTGTGAAATAGCCAGGAACAACTAGTTCATAGGAGAATAAATTATTTTTCCGTTGTTCATGTGGTTTTTGGCATGGCTTAAAAGTTCGTGCGTAAAAAAGCAGGAAACAACTGGTTCATTCCCTTTTAGAGCACGTGGTAGTACAATGGTTTGCTCGGGTGAATAGAAAAAATAACTTGTTGGTTTAAGACCATATTGATCAAATTCTATCATGCACAAACGATGGATTTGGTTTTCTATTGGTAACTAAAAACACCTTAAAATGTATAAAAGGACATATGATTAAGAAACTATTTTTAGGTGTATATATTCCCCGACATGAACGAAGGTTTGTCACTTAATATATATTTTACATCCTTATAAATATAAAGTTCAACCAATGAGAAGTAGACAAGTTATAAATGTAATGTCCAATCCAAGGCCTCAAAAAGTATCTAAATATATGCCCTTTTTCAAAAAAAAAAAAAAAGTATCTAAATATATCAAAGGAGTACCTTTGTTTCTCTGCAAACGAATATCGAGAGAGGACTATGTTTACTCTGGTTCTCTGTGCTACTCGATGCTTTTTATTGACCACTATCTCATGCGGCACCCATTTCTGTGATTATATTTTCGATCTTTCTTTTTCTATATCAAACATTTTTCTGCTCCTATGTTTTGATTACTTTCTGTTTAGTAATCGAAATTTCACAAAGTATACACAATAGACTAATACATTCTGTATTCATAAACCATATACAGTATAAACTCTTTAAATTAATATTTTATAAATTAATATAAACTAAAAATTTCTATAAAATAATATAACTTTATAGTCCCAAATTGATTTTTGAGAAAAAGACAAAAATAGCACTAAATCAAGTTTATGTTCCCAAACTAGCACTCAAATTCAAAAGTCACAAAAATAGCACTTAATGTTTTATCAAAAGTCACAAACTTAGGGTTTAGAGTTAAAGGGTGGGGTTTAGAGTTTAGGGTTTAGAGTTTAGGGTTTAGGGTTTAGGGTTTAGGGTTTAGGGTTTAGGGTTTAGGGTTTAGGGTTTAGGGTTTAGGGTTTAGGGTTTAGGGTTTAGGGTTTAGGGTTTAGGGTTTAGGGTTTAGGGTTTAGGGTTTAGGGTTTAGGGTTTAGGGTTTAGGGTTTAGAGTTTAGAGTTTAGGGTTTATGGTTTAGGGTTTAGGGTTTAGAGTTAAGGGTTTAGAGTTTAGGGTTTATAGTTTAGAGTTGAGAAATGAAGTTTTGGGGATAAGATTTCAAATTTTGAAAAATAAAAAAATTAAAATTTTCAAAGGATAAACTTAGAAATGTGCTATTTTGGTCATTTTAGTTTTTGAGTGCTATTTTTGTGATATAAACTTAGAAATGTGCTATTTTGGAGATTTGCCCTTGATTTTTGGTACAATTAATATATTGATAAATTAATAATCTCTATAAACTAATAAAAAATTATAGTTTTTGTGCAGTACCACGGAGAGGTTTGACTGTATTATAAAAGAATTCATCAGAAGGTTGAACTTGAAGCGAGCTCGGCCCAGCTATGATTAGCAAAGAGCGTGAAGCGAGCTCGGCCCAACTCTCGCGTGCGATTACTGCTTGCTCCAGTCTAGGGGCTAAATATGAAATTAATAAACCTTAGGGGTTGATTTATCATTGTGATTCTCTCTAGGGATTTGGTTTGTCATTTATATCTTTTTAAATTGCCGATGAAATGCTTCGAAATTCTCGCTAGCCGTCGTTCTTCTTCTTCTCTCCCCCGCCGACTGACTTTAATTCAAATTTACTGAGCAGATTAAACTCGCAGGTTTGATCTTCGATCACGATGGAGATGGAGGAAGGAGAAGGGAGTACAGAGGAGAAGTACGACGTAGAAATCGCGACCACGGCTTCTTCACTAGGCGGCTCCGGCGTCTTCCATATCATCAATGACATTCTCGGTTTCGTCCTCTATATGCACCAGCAGATCCCTTCGTACGTCACCTCTCTAATTTCGGATCGATTACATTCTGATTTGATGTTCGATCTGTTCGATTCCGGAACTACTCGAAAAGGTCGTCTTTAACTCTCAGATTGATCACTCCTTGAGGCTTGTTGGTTACATGTATGTGTGCAGGGTGTTACAAGACATGAGTCTTGACTTTGATGGATTGCAAACAGAGTTTACTGATTTGGTATGTTGCTTCCACAACCGCTATTTTTACTCTACGGTTACGTCTTTTTTTTTCACACTCTAAGAAACTTAGGCTGTTAGGAGGCGCATCTTACACAACCGGATGTGAAGCCTGTGGTCAGGAGAAAACTATTGAGTAGTAAAAGAGAGGTGAAGCATGAGATTAAGAAAATGCAGAAACTGATGAGCACCATCTCTAGTCTCCGAAGCGCTCTGCAGTTATTGATCCGTGAAGCTCCTGATATTCAGAGAGTTGTGTTGATTCTTGGTGGTAGTCCGTTACGGCCTCAAAAAGCCTATGAGTTGTTATTCACACGCGGTGATAATGGTTTGAGCTTTGAAGGTGACTTTTCCAAAAGCAAAGCTACAGAAGCTCTTTCCAAAAAGGTTTGTATCTTCTTACCTCTGAGTTCATGTTACTAGGAACATTTTATCTGCTATTAGAGGTAATAAAATATGTTAATCTCTTCATTCTTTTTGGCTTTCTTATAGACTATCCGAGCACTGATCTCGACGGGTGCTGGATCAACTTCATGCCCAGGTAACCTTTTTTTTTTTTTGCAAAAATTCTCAAACTTCTCCAGCATTGTTTATTAACTGTCAGGTGAATTGTGGTGTAGACTGTAGACTTGATTCATTTCCCTTTTTTTTCTGAATCACAGGTCCAATGAGGCTCTTCGTATTGGTTCAAGCTCCACCTTCTCTGAATCTTCCCCAAGATTTCCTTCCTAAACGTGATTTCAGATACAACAGAAAGGTATAGACTTACATTAGCTCCTCATCCAAGCAAGGATTTAAAATTTAGATAAAAAATGTCCCTTTGTGATAGCAGTTTGTGCCTCTAAAGTTGCGGTTCAAGTGCAAAACTCAAGATAACGAGACAAATTCTCCGTTCAACTCTGGCACAAATGATCTAATATGGTAAATTCTCTGGTCACCTGGCTCCTTTACTTAACAAGGTGCAGTTACTCATCGGATCATCTTGATAATCCCCATCGGTTTCACTGCAGGTTTCAGTGTCGGCATGTGATAAAGGGCTTAGCTTTCCAGCAACCAGTTGAAGAATAATACTAAGACTTGAGTTTTTGTTTTTGTCTATTGCAACTACACTCTTATATCACTTACTCGTTACTTACTCTAATTCAGTCTGAGAATTCATGTATCTTTTTGGCACCTTACTAAACTTGCCAGTCACATTGCAGAAGAAACAAAAAAATATCTAGCCGTTGTGTAATTACTAATTAGGGGTCAAACAATATAGGAAATAACAAGGGGTCAGAATATGAAGAAAACAAAATATATGGGGTCAAAACTCAAATTTACTCTTATACTTTCTTGAATTCCATGTAGATTGTTCCTTGTCCTTTAAAGCTGATAGAGGTTTCTCTCTCGCTCGTTAACAATACCCAAGCTTCCATCCTCGCCGGCAACTTTGCTAAGTGCTCCGACTCGAATCTCGCCGGTAAAGTTTATATGTATTGTAAGCTCGAATAGCAATCGTTTTAGGGTTTGCTAAGTGCTGTAACGATTTCGATTTGTTTAGGCCATTGGAGGAGGAGGAAGAAGATGATCTTCAAGATCGAAGACGTAACGGTCTACTTCCCTTATGACAACATATACCCAGAGCAATACGAATACATGGTCGAATTGAAACGAGCCCTAGACGCCAAGGGACATTGCCTTCTCGAGATGCCCACCGGAACTGGCAAAACCATCGCCCTCCTCTCCCTCATCACCAGCTACCGCCTCTCTCGTCCCGATTCTCCGATCAAGCTTGTCTACTGCACTCGTACTGTCCACGAGATGGAGAAAACGCTCGGTGAGCTTAAGATCCTCCACGACTATCAACTAACCCATCTCGGCGCCCAGGCCAAGATCCTCGCCCTCGGTCTCTCCTCCAGGAAGAATCTTTGCGTTAACTCTAAGGTTTTAGCGGCGGAGAATCGCGATTCAGTGGACGCTGCGTGTAGGAAACGCACGGCTAGTTGGGTTAGAGCTTTGGCCGCGGAGAATCCAAATGTACAACTCTGTGACTACTTCGAAAGCTACGAGAAGGCTGCTGACAATGCCTTATTGCCTCCTGGTGTTTATACTTTAGAGGTAAAGATTAAACAAGTTTGAATCTTATTTGGAGTTTTCTTTTTTTTTCTGATGTTTGTTTCGATGCTAGGATTTGAGGGCGTTTGGTAAGAACCGAGGATGGTGTCCTTACTTCCTTGCCAGGCATATGGTTCAGTTCGCCAACGTTATTGTTTACAGCTACCAGTATTTGCTCGATCCTAAGGTTGCTGGAATCATATCCAAGGAGTTACAAAAGGAGTCTGTTATTGTGTTTGACGAGGCCCATAATATAGACAATGTGTGTATTGAAGCACTCAGCGTCAGTGTCAGAAGAGTTACACTTGAAGGAGCTAATCGAAATCTTAATAAAATTAGGCAAGAAATTGATAGGTACGCTCTTCTGTTCTGAATTCTATAGTGCATTTTTCAATTTAGGAACTGCCCTGCTTCATTTTATGTTCTTATCACACTATTAAAAATTTTCTAACTGGTAGGAAGGTTCAAGGCTACAGACGCTGGAAGACTGCGAGCTGAATACAACCGGCTAATTGAGGGTTTGGCACTGAGAGGGGACTTATCTGGTAACTACTTTTTTTCAGAGAGGTTGATGCGTGGTTTGGTTTTGATTCTACCAACTTGACGGAACAAATATTTTTTTCTTTCCAGGAACTGATCAATGGCTTGCAAACCCTGCACTGCCCAATGATATTCTAAAGGAGGCTGTCCCAGGGAATATTAGACGGGCTGAGCATTTTGTGCATGTGTTACGCCGGTTACTTCAGTACTTGGGGGGACGGCTAGATACTGAGAACGTGGAGAAAGAAAGCCCTGTTAGCTTTGTATCCTCCCTTAATTCTCAGGCTGGAATTGAGCAGAAAACACTGAAGTTCTGTTATGACCGGCTCCACTCTCTCATGATGACCCTTGAAATTACAGATACCGATGAGTTTTTGCCTATCCAGACAGTATGTGACTTTGCAACTCTTGTTGGGACATATGCACGGGGATTTTCCATCATCATTGAGCCTTATGACGAAAGAATGCCTCATATTCCAGATCCTATATTGCAGGTCAGTACGTGTTGATCTGCTTTCTTTCTGGTTTCGGAGATATTGTGACTCAAAATGTAAATTGTACTGTTCAAGTGATCTATAGAGCAATGTATCTGAAACCTATCTTCTTTTGTATCTTAGTTGAGCTGTCATGATGCGTCTCTGGCTATAAAACCGGTGTTTGATCGTTTCCAGTCAGTAGTGATTACGTCAGGGACCCTGAGCCCAATTGATCTTTATCCCCGTCTTCTTAGTTTCAATCCTGTTGTTAGTCGAAGCTTTAAGATGTCGATGACACGAGACTGCATCTGTCCCATGGTTTTAACTCGAGGAAGGTATTAAAAAAGAAGTTCCTAAACACTGACCTTATTGTTTGTATTTAATGTATATATTATTAACGATAGTTTCTTCTTGCTTTTGCAGTGATCAGCTCCCCGTTAGCACCAAATTTGATATGAGAAGTGATCCGGGTGTTGTGAGGAATTATGGAAAGCTTTTGGTAGAGATGGTATCTGTTGTTCCTGATGGAGTTGTCTGCTTCTTTGTTAGTTACTCATACATGGATGGCATTATTGCTACATGGAATGAAACTGGAATTCTGAAGGTAAGGTCCTTCTTTGACGCTATGTAGTTGCTGCTGGTACTAATGTATACTTGTTTCCTACGATGACTTAGGAAATTACGCAACAGAAACTTGTCTTCTTCGAAACGCAAGATGTTGTAGAAACAACACTGGCACTTGACAATTATCGCAGGGCTTGTGATTGCGGAAGAGGTGCAGTGTTCTTCTCTGTAGCCAGGTAAAAAAAATTGTGTTTTTGGGAATTCATGGGAAGAAATTGTAGCTATAGTAAACTTCTTTGATTCTGTCGTTAGTTATGCAATACTGGAGCCATCTCGTTAGAAAAATTCAAAGAGATCGATTAAATATTGTATCTGAATGGCAGGGGGAAAGTTGCTGAAGGGATCGATTTTGATCGTCATTATGGAAGACTGGTTGTAATGTTTGGAGTGCCTTTTCAATATACATTAAGCAAGTAAGTTATACCCAAAAAATAGATATCATTTCATTTTCCCATTTTACTTCGGTCATGTGTGGAGATGCTTAGATTAAATATTTTCAGGATATTACTTGCACGATTGGAGTATTTGCGTGATACATTTCAAATAAAGGAAGGCGATTTCCTAACGTTTGATGCCTTGGTATGGTTCCAATCTTATGATTATTTGGTGCAAAATGTTTGACCTGTCTGTGCTGGCTATTGATGTATTCTTGGTATAAAACAGAGGCAAGCAGCTCAATGCGTGGGGCGAGTAATCCGATCAAAGGCTGATTATGGGATGATGATATTTGCAGACAAGAGGTATGTATATTCATACTCTGATTCGGAGTTTGGAGATTTAGGTTCTTGCTAGTTGCTACAAGTGATTCTCTGTAACACATTTTGTGTATTCCCACGAAATAGGTTGTTCCTTGATAATGAGAATAAATTGGTAGAAGAGATATATGGCTATGTTTGTTTATGTTTCTCTACCATCTCTTTGCTCTTATTTAAAGGTTGCCGTTGCAAACTTGCAGATATAGCCGTCATGACAAGCGTTCCAAATTACCAGGCTGGATACTATCTCATCTGCGTGATGCACACTTGAATTTAAGCACTGACATGGCTATTCATATTGCCCGAGAGGTATGTATACCTTAGAAAAACTCAGTGCCTTTGAAATTCCTTTTGTTTTACACGGCTGAAGAAACAAAGAAGCAAAACTAATAACTTTGGGTGTGTTTTTTTTTGGCAGTTCCTAAGGAAAATGGCTCAACCGTACGATAAGACGGGAACTATGGGCAGGAAAACTCTGTTAACACAAGAAGATTTGGAGAAGATGGCTGAGACCGGAGTGCAAGACATGGTTTATTAGTAACAGCCGGTCTTGTTCTACCTTTTTCATTTGATTTGGGAATTTAGCAATCCTAAAAAGTTGGTTTTTTGAAGAAAAATAATAATTGGTTTTTGATTTGGTAAAGCATACTCGATAATATATATATATATTCACCTGAGTCCTTATTCCTTATACCTGTGTTTGAACTTTTGATCTTCATATTAAAAGGTTTTTTTATCAACTCGTATATAGCAAAAGTTGTTGTATATTGAAGACTAAACAAACATTATTCAAATAAAGTAATTACTATTAATCAGCTCAAACATTCGATCAAATGATCTTCCATCCGATCGCAGTGGAAGTGAAATTGAAGTTGGCACAATTAGTTTGACGTTCCAACAGCGTGGAGCTAAAGCCTAGTGTGTTTTTAGCCAGATCAATTTCGATCAAATTGTCTTCCAGCTGCAACCCTCCGATCATCACAGAAGTTTCCGCGTTGACTCCTCCATCAACGAAACCCAAACAGATGACGTCACTGCGGACGCTCACCATTGAGTTAGCTCCGAAGATTCTCCAAAGGACGTCCTTGCTCTGCAGCACAAGCTGGATCTCCGGCACCGCATATCCAAGGCGCGTGACAACGACGTTCTTAGTACTGAAACACGGGCCAAAAGGCTTCACCGACGGAACTCGAGTGATGTTCCTGGCGGTGGCTTCTCTGACGAACGCCGACGTGACGGCCTTGAAAATAGATGTCTCCAACACCGTGTAGGGGTTCACCGTGCTGAGTTTGGTTCCTCCCAATCCGGTGGTTCCGTTGATCTTCAATAGCCTCGTGTTGATCGGAACAGTTTTCTCGTTGATTTTAATCGCAGTCACGCCGATGTAATACTCGGGTGATTTCTCGCCGTATACAAACGGTTCGTAAACGATAGGATCCGCAACGAGCACCGGATTGACGAGCAGAGGCGTGGTGGTGAGCTTGGAGATCTTGATCCCTGGTAGGAACACGTACGGTCCGTTACCGAAGAAGGCCACGCCTCTTCCTCCAGAAGAAGAAGAAGGGAGACAGACTGCGAATTTGCGGTTGAAACCAAACGTCTTGGCGAATTGCGACGGCAGTCCGATGACGGGGTGGCGTCCCATTCCGGCCATACCGACGGTTCCGTTAGCCAGTCCGTTAAGGAGATCCCTTGTTCCCAAAGAGAAAACCAAACTGGGGATTTTAACGACCCGACCCGTATTCGATCCGTTAGTGGATTGAATAAAAACAACTTCCGAAGCAATGTCTCCGGTATCTACCATTCCGTTGACCGGGTTTTTGAATGTGAGAGTGCAAGGGTCAGCGTTACAGCCAGGTCTGTAATCAGAGTAGCAACGGCTACAGCCATGTGAGCCGGCGCGGTAGCACATGGGTGAGTTGCAGTGGCTGGTTTGGAATGAAGTTGACCAGTAGTATGTGTCCGTTTCGACCCAGAGATGTCGACCGCCGAGGTCGAACACAAGGGAGGCGGCCACTAGAGGCGTGCCTGGTTTGTCTCGAGACGTGCCACTGTTGATGACGGTCGTGTACTGGAGTGTAGTTTTGTCTTTTGTTATTGGGAGAACGAGAGCATTTGGTCGGGGAGATTGTTTAGCGAGTGAGCTTGACGATGAGAGTGAGAAGGTGAAGAGAAGAAGAGCTGAGAAGATGAACGGAGAAGAAGCCATTAGAGATTATGATGATGATTATGGTGATGAGTGAGGAAGAAGATGAGTGTGTATGCAAATGTGTGACAGTGTGTGTATATTTATAGGGGATTTTGGGTTTATTTGAATATTACTTTGAAGATGAGCGTGAGATATGGCTTCCCTGAGTTGGATCCTCTTTTTTACTTTTAAAATGATGCAAAATCAATTACATTATCTTTTTGGGCTTATTACAATATGACAGTTGACAAAAAGAGAAAATAGTTTCTTTTGTTTACTGCACTGGATTAGATCTTTATAAGGTTCCATCTTACATTTGACTTGTTTTACGTTTACGATTTTATACATGCGATTTTTGTGAAAAAAGTTGTACTAACAAATGCTGACGCCTCAATGGAAACTTGAGCAGATTGTCTTGGATGGAACATATGATACTCAAATAACATGCTTCTCCTGGGGGCGTTTTAGAAAGTCTCCATTTAACTTTTCTTCTCTTCATTATTAAGTTTAAATGTTGATGTCAATCATAATTATATCTTTTAATCTGCTTGCTTTTTAGATGGATTATGCAGACCTGATCAACTATATGAAATTTACTTCGTTAAATAGTAATTATCAAAAATATGGTCCAATACTTATCCATTAGTCTTTTTTTTTATAAAAACTATATCTAATAGTAATGAAAATTTATATTAGAGTGATCAAATAAAATAATACAGAAAGGCTAGTTAATGATACCTAGGTTAATGATAAGAGGAAACACCATGGATGTAGCGTAGGTGGTGCAAGCCAGCGTGATGGTTTCCTTTTGACCTATTATTCTATTGAACTTTATTGTTTCACAATTATGAAGAGTTGGACTTTCAACTTTTGATTCTATTTATTTTATAGTACTACTAAATTTAACTTGTTTACAACGTGATGTATTGACTGATCCCAAGACGAACAATTAACACAATCGTATTTGAATATTATCTCGTCAGTACCGAGAATCATCAGAACAGACAGAAGTAGATCTTGGCATATGGGATTGAGTTATTTGACTGGGATTCATATTTTTATAGAGCATGGCCTACTTACAAACTACAAAGCCAGATATGTATGTGTATACATACTGAAAAATGTTTAGTATAAAAAAAAACAAAAACAAAAAAGAAGGTTCGTGATGCAGCGCATCTTTCTAGCATGGACCGCGGACGCACTTCATGGACTTCAACGCGTCCAACAAGCTGGCATCGGGACGTGTTCATACATCAAGGACCTTGAGCCCAATTAATCTTTATACCGTCTTCTTAGTTTCAGTCATGTTGTTAGTTGTATATATTATTAGTGGTTATTTTCTTCTTGCGTTTGCGTGATCAGCTTCGTGTTAGCACCAAATTCGGCATGAGAAGTGATCCGTGTGTTGTGATGATTATGGAAAACTTTTGGTAGAAATGGTATCTATTGTTCCTGATGGAGTTGTCTCACTTGTCTGCTTCATTGCTAGTTACTCATGCATGTATGGCATTATATTGCCATATGTGAAACTGTCGACAATGTCTTTCACTGCGATCCATATTAAGAAAACATACTTAGGAATGGCACGTTACAACCAAATATTTTTTCACTCACCCATGTGTACATTTAAATGAGTTTTATGAGTAGATCCTTAAGAAAAAACGCTACCTCAACTCCTACATCTAAAAGAACATGAACCTTTCTACTATTCTTTGATCATGAAATTTAAAAAGTGATAAGTTATTATTATTGTTTTTATAACACCAGTTATTATTATTGTTATATATGTATTTTTAACTGGTAAGTGACCGGCCCGCACCCTGTACGGGCATAAAAAAATCCAAAATATGGATTAAATCGTATATAGTTTTAGAAGTAACGGATTTTATAATATAATACCACCGTCTTTGGGAGAATTCATCAGCCATGGAAAAAAGCTGGTACTCAATATTTGAGATGGACGAGAGGGAACAAAGTAATTTCAGTATGAAGAGACCGATATTGTGTCGATGTATAATTGCAACATCCCAAAATAATTTGTGTGTTTACGAAGAAACTTTCATTCAAAATATGGAATAAATAGTGTATAGTTTTAGAAGTATCAAATTTTATATTATCATTAATTAGAAATGTATTGTATATGTGTCGTAATTCTTTAATGTTGGTCAATAATATTATTTTTCCATTAATAACAAAAAAAACATTTATGTAGACATATTAAAAGAAAAGATAATAAAAATCAAAATCAAAATATTATCCATAAACAATATAAATTATGAAGTACAATTGTCGAAAAATAAAGAAAAATCAATTAGAAACCTGAAAAAAATTAATTTCAGTAAATTTGATACTTCTAAAACTATGCAATGTATAAAAGAAAATATAATAAAAATAAAAATCAAAATATTATCCATAAACAATATAAATTATGAAGTACAATTGTCGAAAAATAAAGAAAAATCAATTAGAAACCTGAAAAAATTAAATAAATTTTGTAAGCAATTTGGCGGATTAACATTATTTGATAGATTTATAAGTTTCTAAATAAAAATTAACATGAAATAATATTAAATTGACATACCGTCATGACACGAAGTAGTAAGAAAACGGGATGCTCCTGAATACAATCGGTCTGCAAAGTCAAAATAATAATAATAGACAAATATATGAGCTTAAATAATATTCGGGCATAATTTGGTTTTTAGTTGGAGTATTACAAATGGGCTGAGATTGTATTACTACCAATAAAAGCCTAATAAGGGGGATCGGTTCGATAATCATTTTAAGATTAGTAAAACTTCGGTTAAATTGTTTTGTTATTCGGTATTTCAAATGGGCTGAGATTGTATTTATGCCAATAAAAGCCTAACAAAGGGGTATAGGTTCGATAATCATTTTACGAATGTAATGATTCTTAAACGTTCCGATCGACATAAATACAATCTTAAAATGTTAGAGCCAACCAAAGAAATGGGGATCTGGTTTAGATTGGAACTTTTAAAAGTTTTAATCCAAACAAAAGCAAAAAACAAAGGTACTTAGACCAAATCTTAAACAAAACCAAAGACAAAGGTACTTAGACCAAATTAAAAAAATGATGCCAAAACACAGCCATAACAATAGAAATGACAGTTTTTTAAAAATGGGATAGATCACTCGCCCTTGAGTTTCTTTTGAGAGAGTTTCTTGTTAACAAAGTGTTGATCCTCAAGGAAACTGTGTTCATCTTGTCGCTTTTTCTTTTGGACAAAGGAGTTGCTGTAAAACCACCAGAACCAGAGAAAATATCATCTGCGGACTCCAACATTAGGACCTGCAAGAGACAGATTTAATCGAATCAATATTATGCTAATGTAACAATCAAATTATTCGCAATTATAAGCAGTGTAATACCGGTTTAGAAGGCAAATCAGCAAATTCCTCAACCATTTCACGGTCATCAGTAGCCAATCGAAAACATATTGAGAGCTCTTTCCTTTGATGTTATCGGCATCAACTGAAATCTCAAAAAGGACTCTCTTACCAAAGAGATCGCTAACTGCTTCTGGTAAGAAGTCTTCATCTTCATTCTACAATTACATAGAGATAACACAATAAAAGAATTTATGGTGTTAATTGATGTAAATAGAAATTACTAAAAGTACCTCGTCATAGAGTTCAGCAGCAGAATGACGCACAATTTGTTGAGCATTAGCATCAAACAAAAGAAAATTAGTCTCACCGCTGTCGTCCTTAACATGAGCAATTAATTTGAACCTGAAAACAAAAATAAATAAACGACACATGCTATTTCCATGACGATCTACCTAACTAAAATGTGTGTATATCTAACCCGCACAATACGTGGAAATGACATCACTGTGTTCTTTATCACATGTATTGCAGAAGAACAAGGGCCGGTCATTATCATCAACATTGGTTGTAGGCATCACTTTTTTGTTGTGTATTTGCAACTTAAATATTGCCAGCCACGTTCAGTATCAATTGTTTCAATAGTCCCCAGAGAGACAAAAGTGCCAACCTATTCGTCAATGACAATATGTTAAAAGCATTGATAACACATGGAGTATACTCATGTGTAAAAAATTAAAAAGTGAAAGGTGTAGTCTATATACCAGAGTACTATCAATTATCTCTCTTATGGTTAGCCTCTCATTAAGAACAAAAAACCTGGCACGAATAGATGTAGCAGTACCAACATATCATTGGCTACTTTCGTTGTTTGTAAGAGCAAGTGAATCATCAGGGAGACTGCCAAATCAAATAATCACACATAATTTAAAAACGTTTCAGTTAAAAATGACGTTCAAAAATTAAAATTAAAATCTAGATGTATTGACCTCCTCAATAGGTCTGGAACGTAAGACGCAGGCGACGTACCTTGCTTTGAACTCCTCAATAAATTCAAGTGTTGGGTTGAGCAAAATATGGGTTGAATTATACCCGCTAGATATGGAGTAAGAACCTACAAAGTATTTTGATCTTATTAATATGTTATGCGAGCAATAGTTTTCCACAAAGTGAAACATTATTATATACCTTTCCACTCTTTAACAGAACAGAATCTGATAACACAAATAATCATGGTGGACATGTTACTCCTACTGTAATCGTATACTTGTTTAGCATAACAACCCCACAGAGTACATATCATCTTCACATTACTGTATAATATAAACTTAAATTAAATACAGATTATAGATGTTTAGCTAGCAAAATTATTACTACGATTAAGAACTTAGTCTTACTTTGGGTCACGCAACTCAATCAAGAGCCTCATGTTATCTTTTCCTTTTATTATTTTGTTTTCCAGAGACCCGAAGTTAACTATTTGGCCAACCACATCTACATAACAAAAACAAGCATCAAATCAGGAACAAGTATAACAAAAGTGAAAGACTCTTGAACTGTGTAAGAAACTAACTGGCCAACCAAACAGCTTTGATCAAGATTTCCACCAAGAATATCAGAGAAGTCCACGAAATACTTTTCGGGAACTGCACTTGGAAAATCATCAGCTTTTCCAACAAATGTTGTTTGAAAGAAACCAATTTTGTACGGATGTGGCGTTGTACGGTATTCACCAATAGCATCATACACTTTGAACAACTAGACGACAATCGCATCTCCCTCGCGTAGCTTGTCATCGAATTTTTTGATGAGTTGTTCACCAACTGAAGCATGAATTCTTGTCCCCTGATTGTTCATATAAAAGTTATGCGTCAGTACTCTATAAATGATAAGAGTTTTATAAATGCAGATAAGTATATATCTCGAAATGAATAATAAACCATGCCTCCAAAAAATGCATTTGTGTGATTTATACTTACTTCTTTATCAACAAAAACCATTTCAATGGTGTTTCCTGATTCTTTGTTATAGTTTCTCCACAACCGAACAATTCTAACTTCAATACGCGACGTATCTTTACGGGGTTTTAATTCTCAAACATAAGAAACAATGTTTTTGGAGGCTCGCACCATTGCCATTGTTCTTGTAAGAGCAGAATGTTTGTATATTAAGACCTTGGGTGTCTTCTATATATATAAAGTCGATTTATTTCTCATATTAATGACCCCTAATAAATAATGAAATCGTTTAAAGAAAGATATAAATGTGTATTGTCAAAAAGTGATTTGCATATGATATGATTTTAACTTGCGCAAGTAATGTAATAAATATGATATCAACCGGCGCAAGTTTACCGTGTGAATAACAAGGAAAGTTATTAATATTTGTATTAGTTAACAATTTTGCGCAAGTCTAAACTAAATATCTAATTATTATCCCCCTAGTTATATATATGGGCTTAACTAAATCGATAATAATTTTGGGCTTTTCTAAATAGGCTAAAGATATATTTTCTCTCCAAAGATAATTAAAGCTAATTAAGAAGATATGACCCAAATATGACCTCATTCTCAGCCTCATCTCAGCAAGTGAAAATGTGAGAACCGAAGCTACATACAGAATCTTCAAGCGCCTGACTATTTATAACCAGTGCAAAGAATATAAAAAGACCTGCAATTAGGTTTGCAACAGACTGACTAAATAAGTAATGTGAAGCTCTTAATCTTGCTAATGAAACCGAAAACCAAACTTGAAAGTCTCAGCAATATCCCACAGCCTGAATCACAAACCAATATATCACTGTCTAAATGCTTGTTGAGTTAGTAAGGAGAAGAGAATCTTACATTCCTTCTTGAGAGGTTCACATCAGTTAGATACAAAGTATCAAAATGTTAATAAGCAGATCGTAGTTTCTATCTTACAAATTAAATCGGTTCGAGAGTAAATCTCAATTCAATCTCAGCTGACGATAATCGCTATCAAATCCAATCAGAGAAACCAAAAACTCTGTATATTCCGAGAGTATCGACAAACTTCACCTCGTCGATCTGATCGATGGTGGAGAGAAGGATACTCATCTGCTCGTCGCTTCTTGCCGCCATTGTTCTGATTGAGTCTTCAGAGTGTCGAGAAGTAAACTCATCTGCTCGGACCGTCTTCATCGGTTTCAAACTCATCTGATACGCGATTGAATAAAAAAAAGAAGAAGAAAATTCGAAAAAATACGACGGTGTTTTTCACTTCTCGTACGCGAGTGAATAAAAAAAAAGAAAAAGAAAATTCTAAAAAATCAACCAATAGAATTATAAGAATTTTCCTGAGAAATTCTCTGTGATTGCCACGTCAGCAGAATTCACTAAAGTGACTTCTCTTTTAATGTACAGGGGATATATGTGTGTGTGTGTGTTTAGGAAAGAACTTTTGTTTTTCGTTTTGGTAAATAAGAAAATAAAAGCATGCAGACTCTTTCGATTTCACCTTTGTTTCACCTTTGTTTCACCTTTGTTTTTGTTTCTTTCATCTAGTGGTGGATGACTCGCTTATCTCTTACGATTTCACCTTTGTTTTTGTTTCTTTCATTTCGCGTCGTTTTAATGGACCGGCCGACTCGTTGGCAAAAACTTGTCTCTGTATGAACTATCATTTGGACCTCTAAGCCCGTTTTAATAGAATTCTCAGTTAATAGAATTCTGTAAACACTTACAGAATCACAGATAAATTAACAACAACTACATTGTATGTATATTACTATATTATATTCAAACATTACAACATTATTCAAAATCTAAAGTGTATATTATATTCAAACATTACAACATTATTCAAATAAAGTAGTAAAATTTGCCTACAACCTTTATTTTTAAGAATATATGATCAAATAGAATTAATTATGCAGTGGAAGTGAAATTGAAGTTGGCACAATTAGTGCGACGGCCCAGTAATGTGGAACTAAACCCAAATCTGTTACTCGCCAAATCGAATTCAATCAAATTATCTTCCAGCTGGTACCCTCCGATTACCACAGAGGTTCGCGCGTTGACTCCTCCGTTGACGAAACCCAAACAGATGACGTCATCACTGACGCTCACCATGGAGTTAGCTCCGAAGATCCTCCAAACGACGTCGTTGTTGTGAAGCACAAGCTGAATCTCCGGCACAGCATATCCCAGGCGCGTTACTCCGATGTTCTCCGTGCTGAAACACGCGCCGAACGGAGCAACAGACGCAACTCGAGTGATGTTCCTCCCGGCGGCTTCTCTGGCGTATGCAGATGTGAATGCGTTGTATATCGACGTCTCCAACACCGTGTACGGATTCACCGTGCTGATCTTGGTTCCTCCGACTCCGGTGGTCCCGTCGATTTTCAAGAGCGTGGCGTTGATCGGAACTGTCTTCTCGTCGATTTTGATCGCCGTCACGCCGATGAAGTACTCAGAGGACTTCTCCCCTGATGGAAACGCAGACGCAGTGCTCACCGGGTTGATGAGCAACGGCGTGGTGGCGACGGTGGAGATCGGAATCCCGGGGAGGAACACGTAAGGTCCGTTACCGAAGAAAGCGACGCCTCTACCGGAAGTGAGACAGACGGCGAACTTCCGGTTAAAGCTAAACGCGGCGGCGAACTGAGACGGTAAACCGATGTTGTGGCGTCCCATCCCAGCCATACCGACGGTTCCACTAGCGAGTCCTTGGAGCAGAAACGTTGCCCCGCAAACGAAAACCAAGTCGGGGATTTGAACGATCCGACCCGGGTTGGATCCGTTGGTGGACTGGATAGACACTTCGTCTGCAGCGATTTCGCCGGAAGTCGCGGTTCTGGTGACAGTGTTGTCGGGAGTTCCGCTGCACGTGTTGTTGTTACAGCCGGGTCTTGGAGGAGAGAAGCACTGGCTGCAGCCGTCTGAGCCGGCGCGTGAGCACACGGCGGAGCGGCAGCGAGGGGAGCGGTAAGTGGAGGAGACGTAACCTCTGTCGCAGTCTACCCAGAGATTACGACCACCGAGGTCGAAGACAACGGAGGCGGGGACGAGAGGAGTGCGCTGGTTGATGACAGTGGTGTACTGGAGGGTGGTTTGGTCTTTGGTGACGGGGAGAACTAGCGCTTTTGGTCGGAATGATGGTTGAGCAAACGAGGATGATGAGAGTGAGATGATCAAGAGAAGAAGAAGGGAGATGAAAGGTGAAGACGCCATTGTAAGATGATGATTTGAAGAAGAAGGTTTCTGTGTGGTATTTATAGTGAGAGATTTTGGGGTTGAGTGTCGGCAAATTTGAATAATTAGATAATGTGATGGTGTGACGTTATTGACTTTGATATATTCAATATGATATGACATATATCGTTACGTGATTTCGCATCTCTTTATGTGAAAGTGACACAAATTCAGCTTTTCTTTTGGGTTTTTGTTTTAGATGAGTTTAGATTTAATAATAGGACTCAAGCTAAAGCACATTCGGATGCCATATTTTACCGAATTTTACTTGATGCTTTTTAAAAATATTTGAGTTAGTGTTGTGCTTAGTGCTACTCAATTGGCTAATGATTCATACGTGATCAGCAGTAACATAGAGACACCGTGGATGGTAATAGAAGCAAAGGTCGGCGACGCAAAGCCAGCTGGGTGGGTGCCTTTCTTGACTTCTACTTTTTTTTATTCGATTATTAATTGATTTTCATAGTTAATAATTTTTGTTTTGGGGGAGTTTCTATAAATTAGTACATCATTTCTTGTTCCGACACGTCCACATACGTTTCTTTAATAATTAGGATAATCATCTTTATTATTATCTCTTGTCAGCATCTAATTCGAAATTCCACGGTTTGAAAATTTTGTATTTTAATCTAGGGACCTTTAATCTAACACTCCTTTTGAATAAATTCACAATGCATGCTAATCTAAATCCAAGAAAGAAATTAAATATTATAGTTTGTCCACAAAATCAACTAGTCTTGTTCTAATAATATATCTACCAACGCAAGAAAGAGTTTGGCTTGTCCAAACAAAATACATAACAATTGATGAGCAAGACAATAATAACATTTATTGTATCCACTGTTCAGTATTAAGCAGATAGAAGATTTTAATACACAAGAATGAGCTAGTTTAAGCAAACTAATTGTTAGATTAGAGATCCTACTAGCTAATGATATACTTATAGTTACGTTCTTAAAAGAGACTACTATTAACGCGATTGTCATTTAATTTGTACGAATAAAACCAACAACACACATTGATTGCGGGGTCTCGTCAATGAATGGATATGCCGAAGAATATACACACGTTTCATCGTAATCACATAGACTATCATATTTTATTTGTCTTTTGTTTTAACAGTCAAATAAATCAACATCCGTTCGGTTAATATTTGAACATTTTCAAGATAAGCGTCTAAGATATAAATTATAAAACAACAAGTTGAGTGTTCTTGAAATAATTTTCGTTTCTGTAATTATGAGATAGTTACTAGTGTTGATTAGATAAATATGTGAAAAATGAAGCTCATCTATCATAAGCAGCTAAGATCCATTAATAGTTTATAACCCAAATAAAGAGTTGTGAAGCCATATTGATACCATCGTTTTGGGTTGTTTATGGCAAAATATGTGACCAAATCAAGCACGGTTAAGTTATCTATTCTATTAAAATATAAGTCACAATTCGAAAAGGCCAATTGCTGAAAAGCTAGTCGATGAACTGCTGAAATTGGTGTGACCGAGAAAATGCATGAGTAGAAACGACGAGTCATCTCCTTTGCGAGGATGAGAAGACGATGGTGTGGAAGGAAGTTTTCTGAAAAGAATTACAAATCAAAAAGGATAGTAAGAAGAAAATGAATGTACATAGAATTAAAGGGAAATGTTAAACTAGAGACATATTGATATGAGGTTGTCATCACGGTCAGAGAGATTGAGTGACTCTCACGAGAGAGTCCAAAAACCAGCGGTTGGACCATATGGCCAGACCATGGTGCTGGAAACACTCATCGAGCTGGTCAAGGTAGTATATGCCCATCTCCAGCCAAATAATCTTAGAATGATAACCAAGGGAATCTGAGAAAGATCAAGAATCATCCATACTCTTTCACATCCATCACGATGCACCAAGGGGTAGGAATATCTGGTAAATGATGTCTTCTTCACAGCAACAGCGAGTGAAAGAAGCTGGATGGTAGCTTTAACCTTAACTCTTCCAAGATAAGCAACTGAGTCATCTTCGGCTTCAACATCAACAACAATCGAGGGGAAGAACTTCTTCCACCTCTCCTACAAACAAACACATATCAGAAAGAAATCAAATGACAAATCCTAATGACTTTAATAACCAATATCATAACAAAATACATAACAATTGATGAGCAAGGCAATAACATTTATTGTATCCACTGTTGAGTATTAAGCAAATAGAAGATTTTAATACACAAGAATGAGCTAATTTAAGCAAACTAATTGTTAGATTAGAGATCCTACTAGTTCTTGAAAGAGACTACTATTAACGCGATTGGCATTTGATTTGTATGAATAAAACCAACAACACACATTGATTGCGGAGTCTCGTCAATGAATGGATATGCTGAAGAATATACACACGTTTCTACTTTACATCGTAATCACATAGACTATCATATACTATATCAAATTTTATTTCTTTTCTTTTAACAGTCAAATAAATCAACATCCGTTCGGTTAATATTTGAACATTTACAAGATAAGCATCTAAGATATAAATTATAAAACAACAAGTGGAGTGTTCTTGAAATAATTGCCAGATTATGTAATTATGAACTAGGTGATTAGATAAATATGTGAAAAATGAAGTTCATCTATCATAAGCATCTAAGACCCATTAATAGTTTATAACCCAAGTAAAGAGCTGCGAAGTCTATTTTGATGAAAATATCATCGTTTTGGGTTGTTTATGGCAAAATCTGTGACCAAAGCAAGCACGGTTGAGTTATCTATTCTATTAAAATAGAAATCACAACTTCAATTCATATATGATTTTAAGTTAGACCATTTCAAATAAGTTTATTAATTGCAGACTTTTATTATCTTCATAATATCCCAACAATATATCCTTATTTAATCCAATATTCTCATTAATGATTAAATAGTTCTTACTTAACATAAATCTAATTATTTTATTAACTGCTAAATTGTAGCATTTCATATATTTAAACTCCTAATTTATTATCTTATTGATTTTACCAAATAATCTTAATTTAATATTCGGTGGAAGCTATGACACTAATATGAACATTTATTTAAAAACTATGCCATAAAACAACATTTATTAGAACATATTTCTTTCTCGTGCTGTAAATCTAACATATGGCATTTGATATGCAATTTTTCTACTTTTAATATTGTTGTGATATTATTGACAATTGCATGCAATCATACTCTTAGTACTCTTAATATGTTAATCTATTCTTCTATTTAGCCAAATAATATTAAATTAATAATATTTTATTGTACTTACTAAAAATAACTATTCAAATAAAAATCTATTAAAATCATCATTTTTATTGACTAAACTAGCCGTGTAATTATTTTTCTGTTTTTATAAGATGTTACCAAACAGTATATATTTGAAAAAATTTCCAAATCCTAACTACCATCATTATACTTATTTTAAATTTATAATGTATATATTTTGAAAACAGTATCCTGGATAAGAATATGACTACACAATTAATATTTTGACAATTTGGTAACATTTTAAATACAAATTGTATCACTGAACTTAATTTATATTGATAACACATTACACTTCACGTTTAACTATCAGAAATATAAATCATATTTAAATTTATGTAAATAAATAGGGCCTAAATAAATATGAAAAATCCAGAATCAGTCCCATCAATGAAATAGCTAAACCAATATTAATATCAATACCTTCTCTCTTTTTCTTTTACCGTTAATGTAATGAATGACATGTGAATTAATATTGGCACCCACTATTAGAAAACTAAAATAGAAATGACCCATAATTTGAATTAATATTGGATAAACCAAAACTAACCTATTCAACTTCTTTCTAACATCTAACATTCACATCATAAATTCGGGATCACTAACTAAATAATTTCAAAATTATAATTAAACAATACTAACCTATAAATTCACAACAAATTTTGATAATTTCACAATATAAAACTTTAAGCATAAACCAACAAATTTCATAACTCTATCATATACATAATTTTAAAATATGTTAAAATAGTTTATTGTTTGCAAAGCCTAAAATGAAGATAATTTATTTTAAAAAAAATTACATACTATGTATATTTGTTATATATATTCACTTTTAAACTAATTTTGATATATTTTATTATTTGATAAATACTCATTTTGATAGACATAGGTGTATTATGTTTTTTTTATGAGGATAAATATATGCTAACTAATTTGAATATGAGTATAATGTACTAAGATATATTTATTTCAAAATATCCAACATAAATTTATAGTTGAAAATTTAAATTTGCATTGATGAAATTTAATAGGTGATGCATAATTATACTAACTAAATTCTTAATTTATAAAAATCTCAACTTTAATTTTAATATAATTTTCAGATGCACACTTCTTTTTTAAAATATTTTAGGTGATTGCTTTATATAACTTACTTTGAAACAGATAACATATATTTGGCAAACTATTATAAACGACTTATAACATACACAAGTATACTAAATAATTATATTTATAAACAAATACAATTGAAAATGGTCTATATAGTAAAATATGATTGAATGACAAATAACTTATGTAATGTATTATTAATTTGGTTTAACTTCTAAACACAATATGTTAAAAATAAACCGCGCGGTCAAGACCTAGTTAAAGCCATTAAAACTTCAAAAAGGAATAAGACAAAAACCTTTATTTCATTTTCACCCCAAGAAAAATCAAAAATCAAATCATAAACTGACTACACACACTCAATCCCAGGATCAGATGATGGGTATTCTCAGATATAGTATCTATGTTTCAATCACTGTGAAAAATATCATCCAAGCTCGTGTTCTGCTTCGATGTCGGTGATGATGCTTAAGCGACAGTAAGCTCTCGAGTTTTTCTTAAAGATGTTTGTCTCTTCTTTACGCTTTCCCGTCTCCCCTTTATTCCTTAAAGTGTTTAGATTTATCTTGAACCTGAGACTTCTTCTTGTTAATGTTGAGTCTACTGCCTCAATGTGCTAGAATTTGAAATGCCCATGTGAAAAAAGGAGGAAACTTTGCTGTAATTTTAGTTTTGAGTTGACGGTTTAGCTGATTCGAGCTCATTCTGCTAGAATCTGATTAGAAGGTAGAGACTTTATAACTGAATCTCATATTATCAATTGGTTGGAGCTTTTGTTTCAGTAAGATCATTGATATGCTAAGCTTCTAATTCAACTCTGGTTAGGCTTTATCTTCGCTATGCCCTTGTTAGCAATAATAACATAAGAGGTTTGTTTGTCGTTCTACTTGTGATTTCAGAGATATTTATTGCCTAGACTGCTAAAGTTTAAGGGATAAAGAGAGAAAGCTTTCTTCCTTTTCTCAATAAATGGCTGCTTGGTCACCATCAGCTGGGATCAGATCTTCTTGTCTAATAAACAATGGCATCACTGAAACATGGAAATTTCCTTATGCCAGTTTCTTAACTGGAAAGAACAAGACTAAACGTGGATCTGAGACGCTAATAGTTACAAGAAAACATATCTACAGGGATTTGGGAAGTTATGGGTTGAGTAAGATCTGTGCTTCAAAAAGTTCTGTCGAGCTGAAGGAGGAACATGTGTCTACGAGAGGTGCTAAGGTCCATGACCTGAAGAAGGTATCATCCTATCTCTTCAGGACCAAGTCTGGTGCTCTTGTTAAAGTACAAGTTGAAAAGAAGATAGAGAGGTACAGTATCATGGTTTACGTCTCATCGCTGGAACCAAGTGGTGATGACAACAAGAGTAGTCTGGTGATGGTTTGGGGTGTATTCAGGTCTGATTCTTCCTGTTTCTTGCCTCTGGATTTCGAAAACTCTGATCAAGACTCACAAACTCCCTTTGTGAAAAGCTCATTGTCTGAGTTAATGCTAGAGCTAGAATTTGATGGGAAAGAATCTCCTTTCTACCTATCATTTCGGCTCAAGTTAGTGTCAGCAAATGATCCGAACGGTCTGGAAATGCTCACTCACAGGGACACAAACTTCTGTGTCCCAGTTGGTTTTACTGCTGGTCATCCACTGCCATTAGGCCTTTCATCCGGACCAGATGGTGGTGACTCGTGGAATTTCGCATTCTTTTCAAGAAACTCTAAGAGTTTGGTATTGTGCTTGTATGATGATAGCACTACCGATAGACCTGCGTTGGAGCTTGATCTTGATCCTTATGTCAACCGAACAGGTGATGTCTGGCATGCTTCAGTTGATAAAACATGGGGTTTTGTGAGATATGGCTACCGTTGCAAGGAATCTACTAACTCTGAAGATGATGAAGCTGAGAGTATTGTTTTGGATCCGTATGCCAGAGTCATTGAGAATACCATCTCTCCGAAATTTCTTGGAAGTATATACAAAAACTCTTCATTTGATTGGGGGGAGAGATGTGTCTCCAAACATACCACTGGAGAAACTCATTGTTTACCGGTTGAATATTAAGGGTTTCACACAACATAAGTCCTCCAAGTTGCCAACCAATGTAGCAGGGACATTTTCTGGTGTAGCTGAGAAAGTGAACCATTTGAAAGCTCTTGGAACCAACGCTGTCCTCTTGGAGCCAATCTTTTCATTCTCGGAGCAACAAGGTCCTTACTTTCCATTTCATTTCTTTTCACCGATGGACATGTATGGCCAAGAATCTGCAGTTAACTCGTTGAAAGAGATGGTAAAGAGACTGCACAGTGAGGGGATTGAGGTACTTCTGGAAGTAGTATTCACACATACTGCTGAGTCTGGAGCTCTTCAAGGAATTGATGACAGTTCCTATTATTACACGGGAAAGGATTCTAAAACTTACTTGAACTGTAACTATCCTGTAGTTCAGCAGCTGATATTAGAGAGCCTGCGTTATTGGGTGACTGAGTTTCATGTAGATGGGTTTTGTTTCATCAATGCTTCTTCTCTCTTGAGAGGCGTCCACGGTGAACAACTTTCTCGTCCTCCCTTGGTTGAAGCAATATCTTTTGATCCACTCCTCGCGGGGACAAAACTAATAGCTGACTGCTGGAATCCACGTGACATCAAGATGCCAAAGGAAGTAAAGTTCCCTCACTGGAAACGATGGGCGGAACTCAACACACGATACTGTCGAGATGTAAGGAACTTTGTGAGTGGAAGAGGCCTTCTTAGCGACCTGGCTACAAGAGTTTGTGGAAGTGGTGACATGTTCACAGATGGAAGAGGTCCGGCTTTCTCCTTCAACTACATTTCAAGAAACTCAGGGCTCTCTCTCGTTGACTTGGTCAGTTTCAGTGGCCCTGAGCTGGTGTCAGAGCTAAGCTGGAACTGTGGGGAAGAAGGAGAGACAAACAAGTCAGCTGTTCTTTAGACAAGGTTGAAACAAATCCGCAACTTGTTGTTTATACAGTACATTTCACTTGGAATCCCTGTGCTCAACATGGGAGATAAATGTGGAGTCTCTACAAAGGGCTCTCCTTTGCTAGAATCAAGGAAGCCATTTGACTGGAACATGTTAGCTTCTGGCTTCGGTGCACAGATCACTCAGTTCATCCTTTTGTTGACTTCAGTTAGAGCAAGGAGAAGCAATGTGTTTCAAAGGAATAAGTTTTTGAAACCTGAGAGCATTGTTTGGTATGCGAACGACCAAACAACACCGAATTGGGAAGACACTGCTTCAAGATTTTTGGCATTGGGGATCAAAACAGATTCAGGGGAAGAAACGACCGAGCTAAAGAACAATGATCTGTTCATTGGATTCAATGCAAGTGATCGTCTTGAGAAGGTGATATTACCTTCACTACCCGAAGGAAGAAGCAAATGGAGGCGATTGGTGGACACAGCTCTTCCTTTCCCGGGGTTTTTTTCTGTTGAAGGAGAGACCGTTGTAACAGAGGATGAACTGGTAGTGTATGAGATGAAGCCGTACAGTTGTACCCTTTTTGAAACCATCAATTCTACTGCTTAGAGCTCATGTTATGATGATCTTTGTATATGTTATATTGTGTTATTATATATTTCTAATCAGAATATTTAATCAAATCAGTGACTTTCCTCAATATCAGATATAGTACACTAACAACATTTATGCCTTTCTCTCGTATCCAAAATGTAACATATCTTTCTTGACTATATATATCCTCAAACTAGTCATCTCCAACTCCAAGTGGCAAACCAGACCATTCACGGATGCTAATCCTATGAAAGAATGACTAATCCGGAGTTCTTAGGATGAGGTTCTTAGCGGAAGTTAAGAAACTGTTTCTTAATTTCCGCTAAAAACCCCACTCTAAGAACCCCGGTTTAATCATGATCTGACGCGTTACCTCACCAACCGAGCCAATTACTCTTGTTTCTTTCTCCAAAGGTTCCTCTTAACCAGTCCATATGTTTTTATTTTAAGAGAGAAGAAAATAAAGGAGCAGAGTAAAATGCAGTTCTTTGTAGACTCTAATTTTTTTCATCAAAGAGTTTGAAGAAAACAGATCATTCTTTAATAGAGATAACAGAACAAGATTTCATTACATATCAAGGGATAACATGAAAATGAAAAAGAAGCAAGTCTTGTTAATAAAGAGATTAAGATTGGAGATACAAGAGAGGTTTTGGAGGAAGCATCAAGCACCTCTAGCTTCTCTTCTAGCTGCATCATGAAGTAGATCAACATCGACTCCATCAGGAGGTAACTGCACGTACCTCACCACTGATCCTCTGATGAAACAGTTTCTGACCGAAAGCTGCACAATTCAGTAGGCAAAATATTGTTAGAGATGAACATGTTAGTTACTCCATGAGATGATTCTTCTTAAGGTGTGACAAGAAGAACAAATTGAGAGCCAAAGATACAAATATCAAGCTGATAAGAACATTGAGAAACATTCGGCAAACAAATTGCAAAGACACTGTAATAATGAGAAGACTTGACAATTCTCAATGGCTACATAAACTGCAGTATACTAGCAGAAATTCCATAAAACATGTCTCCACAGACAATGCACTAGATATAAATAGCCAAATCTCACAGAGAAAGCAAGTGGGGGAAGATCTAAGAAAGGTTGATGGGTTAAACAGATGTTCAAGAGCACAAGCTTTACGCTTTCAAATTCATCAACAAGGAAGAAGAGCCAAGCGTTTCCTGATCAAACCTAATGAACTATAACTACAGGGTTCCATTTAGCAGATAAACAACTAAAAGAAGAACAATTAATGGAGATTTTTAATTTACCATGTGAGGGAACTTGTCCTGATCAACAACCCGAGTGTTCTCGAGCTTGATATTGAGGTACTGATCAACTGAATGAAGAGTCCCTCTGATTGCCAAATCGTTCTTCAGCTCAACCGTCACTTCTTGTCCAACCAAATCCTTGAAGTAAGAAAAGAACAACTGCACCCAAACAAGATAACAAATCAAACCCCTAAAACCATTGGCTAAACGAACACAGACCCATGAACAATAACGAAGAAAGAAGAGATCTTTGTTAGATCAAATTTTGAAATCCAAACACTTCAATTCAGGAAAGACGAAAGAAAGCATACAACTTTACCATTTGTTTCTCCGCAGATTGCTTCCTCTGCTCGTAATACAACAAAGAAAAGGTGAAGTGAAGAGCTGAGAGACTTTACAACTTCCTCTCGGCTGTAGTGAGTATACCTACCCTAATGATCTCTATTGAATCGACCCGGAATCCTTTTTTACCCGACCCGTAAGCCCATAACTTACTAATGGGCCTTGGTTACTCCATTTTAATTGGTAAACTAGACCCTGATTCGCGTGCCAGCGCGGATTTGAATTTTCGGTTTTTGGTTATTTATTTAATTAAATAATGTATTTGTAATATTTGATGTATTATATTCACCAAGTAAATAATTTTTTTTAGCATCTTAAACCATCTATTTACGATGAATATCGATATCATATAAAAAATTGAACAAATAGACGTAATTAGAGAATTATAGACGATATATAAAAACAATGGTTATTAATGTAAAATATGAAGAAATATGATATTATGACTTAGTATGACATAAAAGATTATAAATTAGTTATACATGTTTAAAGAAAATAAAATGATTTTTAAACTTCTATGAAAAATTTAACATATAAAAAAGGGCGATGAATTAGTCATCAAATTGTAAATAATTTCATAATTTTATTAATAATAAATTATTTATAGTCTTTGTTTTTCGTCAAGATAATTATTAAATGTCCATAACATTAATATGTTAAAAGGCCATATTATGAATGCCCATGTTGTAACCGTTTTTTTCCGGGAAGTGTAACAAAAAAAATTACATTTAACTCTTCGTTTTGTTTAAGTTTGTGTCGGTAAAAGATTAAAAAAAA
>NC_027755.1:201975-211159 GCF_000695525.1 Brassica oleracea var. oleracea
TAAAAATAAAATTCAAGTTCATTATTGGGCCGTACTCGTACGTAATAAGCTACGTTAAATATGGAATATTTTTAGGTTCATTTAATGACATTAAGTTTAAATTTGATTAAGGAAAACTCATTAATTTAACTGGAAAAACAATCATTAAAATATATAGATTTATTTAATGACATTAAGTTTAAATTTGATTAAAGAAAACTCATTAATTTAACTGGAAAAGACAAGCATTAAAATAGGTAGTTTAATTTAATTCTCAGTGGCATGGAAGTGTAAATAAGTTAGAAAACTTAGGGGTATTTTTAATGGATACTTCTCTTGTAATAATAGAGATGAAATGATTCTCGTTGCAGATCATAACTTAGTATTTCAATAGAACTTTCTTGCTAAAAAAATTTAAAATATTTTTTAACAGATAAATATAAATTATATTTTAAAATAAAATTTTATTAATATTGTAAATTTTACTTTTCGTATCAATATTTTAATATAAATTTGATTTAATTAAACATAAAAATTATATTTAAGAATATGAATGTATATATTTGAAATTATAATCTTAGATAGATTTTTCTATCTATTTATTTTAATTAAGTATATTAAATAACTTTGTAAAAGTTGCATAATTACCAAAAATTATAATTAAACAATATTTATAAAATTTGTAGATATATAAGAAAATAATGATTTTACGATTAAATTTTTATAATTTTCTAAAACAATTGTATACATTTTTTGAAAATTTTAGTAATAAAATTGTATAATTTAAAAATATATAATTAAATTATATTTCGAAATTTATAATGCCATATTTGAATATATTTATTTTAATAATGATTTATGAGTTATTCTCATATTCTTACAAAATTTCCAAAAATATAAATTGACATTAAATGTAATATATGAGTTATTACCTTATTTTAAAAAATTTACCAAAAATATAAATTAACATTAAATGGAATTATCCATGTCATATCAAGCTATAAGACATGTCATCAATTTCAGTAGCATCTCATATTTGTTTTATAGAAATGACAATGTGGCAAAATCACTTAGCAAATATAGTATAGGGATTGGCACACTAAGACCAAATCAAATTTATAGCATATGATTTTCAAATCAAATAAAAACAGAACGTTTAAAGAGAAAACAACAGAATGGTGATATGATTAAGTAGGAGAGAAATAAAAAAGCACAAACACGTAGACTACATTAAGCTTTTGTTGATGGTGATGTTTCTTCGTCGTCATCATCTTCAATGTCCCAACTTAAGTCTTCATCTTCCTCTGCAGTACTCAGGCGTTTACGCAGCTCAGCCCTGTTTGGACTTCCACCACTTGAACGACTCGCTTCCTTTCCATCGATGCTGCTCATATCCTCAATCTCGTCCCATCCCAAATCCTCTTCTTGAGTTGATGAAGAAACAGCACCATCTGGTTTAGCAGCTGAGTCTTGAGATGGAGCATTCTCTTCGGATTTGGGAACAGCTTCTGGTTTGACCGTAACTTCGATTGGAGCCTCCTCAGATGCAGGAAGAGGAGGAGTAATAGCATCAACTACTGGTTTTGCAGCATCAACTACTGGTTTTGATTCTGGAACTTGTTCATTATCAGTTTCCTTCTTCTCTGCAGAATCTGTGTCTGTCTTCAGACCAACATTGCTAACTTCAGACACTGTCACTTCATCTTTCTCAGTCTTGCTCACAACTCCGCTACCCACATCATCATTCCCTTCAAGTTTCAATCTTGAAACATCTTTGGCAGCAACTACCTCGCTGGTCTCCTCTTCATCATCAATATCCCAGCTCAACTCCTCCTCATCATCCAAAGAAATAGCTCGTTTCACAAGATTAGCCCTCAAGTCTTCAGCTTGCTTGAGCTTATAAACCTTATAGAAATACCTAAACCAAAACGTCTCATGATCAACCACACTAGGAACAACCCTCTTATACACTCCTCTCATATCTGCATTCCCCTCCAACAAGCTCTCCATCTCCTCTCCCAGAGAAAACTCAGATTCCCACTTCTTGTAATCATCCGAATCCTCAGGCTCTTCGCTGTAAGTGCCGAGATCTCCCTGAACGGCGCGAACCTGAGCATCGAAACGACTATACGGCTTCGAGCTAAAGCTATCGCGACGGCCCAAGCTAGTGTTATCAGAAGAATCAGATTCGTTACCGGCGGCCAAGATCGCTTCTTTGCCTTGAGCGATGATCTCAGCCGTGCCTTTAATCACGGTGTTCCCAAGCTCGTCGATGGCGTGTCCGACGGTGCCGAGCGATCCCTGCGCGACTTCGATCTCCTTCTTCAAGCCTGTCCCGAACTCTTCTAGATCTCGCCGGTAGGTTTCGATCACGGACTCGGATCTGTCGGCTATGGTTTTCATCAGACCACCGAAGCTCCATCCGCCGTTGTCGTCGTCTTCGTGTTCTGGATTAGATTGATCTGGATCTTCGCTGTGTTTTGGTGAATCGGATTCAGATTCGGTTCCTGGAGGATCTGGGTCGTCGGAGAAGACGGATTTGAAGAAATTCATAGCTGATCTTTGGGACTTTCGATCAATCTGATCGGCGGAGCGAATGATTTGGAGCGTGAAGGATGCGAATTGACGTCAGAAATTGGGAGATCGCAACAACACTTGAAGCTTTCGTATATAGAGGCACAAGGAGAAACGCAGTTTCTGAGCATTATCTTAAAAAAACATTTTTAAAAATGGACATTTATCTAGGGGCAAATCTCCAAAATAGCATATTTCTAAGTTTATATCACAAAAATAGCACTCAAAAACTAAAATGACCAAAATAACACCTTTCTAAGTTTATCCTTTGAAAATTTTAATTTTTTTATTTTTCAAAATTTGAAATCTTATCCCCAAAACCTCATTTCTCAACTCTAAACCCTAAACTCTAAACTCTAAACCGTAAACCCTAAACTCTAAACCCTAAACCCTAAACCATAAACCCTAAACTCTAAACCCTAAACCCTAAACCCTAAACCATAAACCCTAAACTCTAAACCCTAAACCCTAAACCCTAAACCATAAACCCTAAACTCTAAACCCTAAACCCTAAACCCTAAACCATAAACCCTAAACTCTAAACCCTAAACCCTAAACCCTAAACCATAAACCCTAAACTCTAAACCCTAAACCCTAAACCCTAAACCATAAACCCTAAACTCTAAACCCTAAACCCTAAACCCTAAACCATAAACCCTAAACTCTAAACCCTAAACCCTAAACCCTAAACCATAAACCCTAAACTCTAAACCCTAAACCCTAAACCCTAAATCCTAAACCCCACCCTTTAACTCTAAACCCTAAGTTTGTAACTTTTGATAAAACATTAAGTGCTATTTTTGTGACTTTTGACCTTGAGTGCTAGTTTGGGAACAAAAACTTGATTTAGTGTTATTTTTGTCTTTTTCTCTTTATCTAACACATAGATTTCAATCAATATTGTTTCAAGAGATTTGAAAACTTCCTTACAATAACGATTTTAACGAGGTTCATCCACTCATTTAGGGAGCATTTATTAAATTAATTGATAAAAAATAGAACGATATCCATGAGTTTAGAATACATTAATACAAATAAGGAATTTGGTTAAATATCTTAAAATAACACTAAAGATTATAGACTTCATTAAATTACCGAAAAACTAAATAATTTGTAGGATTTAATGAGAAAAATTCAAAAAAATGACTATATTTTTTTAATGCATATTTGTATCATTAACTAACATATGACGATGGTTAGAGAAGTTTTCAACATTTTTTTGTCTTTGTTTCTTTACAATAACGATTTTATTGTGGTTTGTCCACTTATTTAGGGAGCATATGAAGTTTTACTAAATTAATTGATAAAAATAGAACGATGCCCATGTACCTTGAAAAAGAGTTTAGAATACATTAATACAAATGTAGAATTTGGTTAGAAATTTAAAAATAACACTAAAGATTATAGGTTTAATTATATTAACCATTTACCGAAAACCTGAATAATTTGTAGGGGTTAACACATAGATTTTGAGAAAAATTCAAAAAAAATTACAACATTGTTTTAATGCATATTTATATCATTCACTAACATATGATGATGGTTAGAGAGGTTTTGAACCTTTTTTGTCTTCGTTTCTCTACAATAATGATTTTATTGTGGTTTGTCCACTTATTTAGGGAGCATATGAAGTTTTACTAAATTAATTAATAAAAAATAGAACGATGTCTACGTACCATGAAAGAGAGTTAATAATACATTAATACAAATGTAGAATTTGGTTAGAAATTTAAAAATAACACTAAAGATTATAGGTTTAATTATATTAACCATTTACCGAAAACCTGAATAATTTGTAGGGGTTAACACTTTGATTTTGAGAAAAATTAAAAAAATGACAACATTGTTTTAATGCATATTTGTATCATTAACTAACATATGATGATGGTTAGAAAGGTTTTGAACTTTTTTTTGTCTTCGTTTCTCTACAATAACGATTTTATTGTGGTTTGTCTACTGATTTAGGGAGCATATGAAGTTTTACTAAATTAATTGATAAAAAATAGAACGATGCCCATGTACCATGAAAGAGAGTTAATAATACATTTATACAAATGTAGAATTTGGTTTGAAATTTTAAAATAACACTAAAGATTACAGGCTTCATTATATTAACCATTTACCGAAAAACTGAATAATTGTAGGGGTTAACACATAGATTTTGAGAAAATTTCAAAAAAAATGACAACATTGTTTTAATGCATATTTGTATCATTAACTAACATAAGATGATGGTTAGAGAGGTTTTGAACCTTTTTTGTCTTAGTTTCTCTACAATAACGATTTTATTGTGTTTTGTCCACTGATTTAGGGAGCATATGAAGTTTTACTAAATTAATTGATAAAAAATAGAACGATGTCTACGTACCATGAAAGAGAGTTAATAATACATTAATACAAATGTAGAATTTGGTTTAAAATTTCAAAATAACACTAAAGATTACAGGCTTCATTATATTAACCATTTACCGAAAAACTGAATAATTTGTAGGGGTTAACACATATATTTTGAGAAAAATTCAAAAAAAATTTCAACATTCTTTTAATGCATATTTGTATCATTAACTAACATATAATGATGTTTAGAGAGGTTTTGAACTTTTTTGTCTTCGTTTCTCTACAATAACGATTTTATTGTGGTTTGTCCACTTTTTACTAAATTAATTGATAAAAATAGAACGATTCCCATGTACCATAAAAGAAAGTTTAAAATACATTAATAAAAATTTAGAATTTGGTTAGAAATTTTAAAATAGCATTAAAGATTATAGGCTTCATTATATTAATAAACTGAATAATTTGTTGGGGGTTAACACATAGATTTTGAGAAAAATTAAAAAAATGACAGCATTGTTTTAATGCATATTTGTATCATTAACTGACATTTGATGATGGTTAGAGAGGTTTTGAACCTTTTTTGTCTTCGTTTATCTACAATAACGATTTTATTGTTGTTTGTCCACTGATTTAGTGAATATGAAGCTTTACTAAATTAATTGATAAAAAATAGAACGATGCCCATGTACCTTGTAAGAGAGTTTATAATACATTAATACAAATGTAGAATTTGATTAGAAATTTTAAAATAACACTAAAGATTATAGGCTTCATTATGTTAACCATTTACCGAAAAACTGAATAATTTGTATTGGTTAACACGTAAATTTGAGAAAAAAATTACAAAAAGACAATATTATTTTAATGCATATTTGCATCATTAACTAACATATGATGATGGTTAGAGATGTTTTGAACCTTTTTTGTCTTAGTTTCTCTAGAATAACGATTTTATTGTGGTTTGTCCACTGATTTACGGAGCGTATGAAGTTTTACTAAATTAATTGATAAAAAATAGAACGATGTCCTTGTACCTTGAAAGACAGTTTATAATACATTAATACAAATGTAGAATTTGATTAGAAATTTTAAAATAACACTAAAGATTATTCGCTTCATTATATTAACCATTTAACGAAAAACTTAATAATTTGTAGGGGTTGTTAACACATAAATTTTGAGAAAAATTCAAAAAAAACGACAACATTGTTTCAATGCATATTTGTATCATTAACTAACATATGATGATGGTTAAAGAGGTTTTGAACCTTTTTTTCTCTTCGTTTCTCTACAATAACGATTTTATTGTGGTTTGTCCACCGATTTAGGAAGCGTATGAAGTTTTACTAAATTAATTGATAAAAAAAAAGAACGATGCCCACGTACCATGAAAGAGAGTTTAGAATACATTAATACAAATGTAGAATCTGGTTAGAAATTTTAAAATAACACTAAATATTATATGCTTCATTATATTAACCTTTTACCGAAAAACTGAATAATTTGTAGGGGTTAACACATTGATTTTGAGAAAAATTCAAAAAAAAATGGCAACATTGTTTTAATGCATATTTGTATCATTAACTAACATATGATGATGGTTATAGAGGTTTTGAACCTTTTTTTGTCTTCGTTTCTCAACAATAACGATTTTATTGTGGTTTGTCCACTTATTTAGGGAGCATATGAAGTTTTACTAAATTAATTGAGAAAAAAATAGAACGATGCCCACGTACCTTGAAAGAGAGTTAATAATACATTAATACAAATGTAGAATTTGGTTTAAAATTTTAAAATAACACTAAAGATTACATGCTTCATTATGTTAACCATTTACCGAAAAACTGAATAATTTG
This sequence comes from Brassica oleracea var. oleracea, assembly GCF_000695525.1. Lineage (NCBI taxonomy): Eukaryota > Viridiplantae > Streptophyta > Magnoliopsida > Brassicales > Brassicaceae > Brassica > Brassica oleracea. The sequence goes on from NC_027755.1 coordinate 208,722, forward strand.
TAGGGGTTAACACATTGATTTTGAGAAAAATTAAAAAAATGACAACATTGTTTTAATGCATATTTGTATCAAACATATGATGATTTTTAGAGAGGTTTTGAACCTTTTTGTCTTCGTTTCTCTACAATGACGATTCTATTGCGGTTTGTCCACTGATTTAGGAAATTTATGAAGTTTTACTAAATTAATTGATAAAAAATAGAACGACGCCCAAGTACTATAAAGAGAGTTAATAATACATTAATACAACTGTAAAATTAGGTCTTAAATTTTAAAATAACACTAAAGATTATAGGCTTCATTATTAGCCTTTTACCGAAAAACTGAATAATTTGTCGGAGTAAACACATAGATTTTAAGAAAAATTAAAAAAAAGACAACATTGTTTTAATGCATTTTTGTATCATTAACTAACATATGATGATGGTTAGAGAGGTTTTGAACCTTTTTTTGTCTTCGTTTCTCTACAATAACGATTTTATTGTGGTTTGTCCACAGATTTAGAGAGCATATGAAGTTTTACTAAATTAATTGATTAAAAATAGAACGATGCCCATGTACCATGAAAGATAATTTAGAATATGTTAATAAAAATTTAGAATTTGGTTAGAAATTTTAAAATAACACTAAAGATTATAGGCTTCATTATATTAACCATTTACCCAAAAACTTAATAATTTGTAGGGGTTAACACTTAGATTTTGAGAAAAATTCAAATAAAATTACAACATTTTTTTAATGCATATTTGTCTCATTAACTAATATATGATGATGGTTAGAGAGGTTTTGAACCTTTTTTGTCTTCGCTTATCTACAATAACGATTTTATTACGGTTTGTCCACTTTTTACTAAATTAATTGATAAAATATAGAACGATGCACATGTACCATGAAAGAGAGTTTAAAATACAACACATAGATTATGAAAAAATTCAAAAAAAATGACAACATTGTTTTAATGCATATTTGTATCATTAACTAACATATGATGATGGTTAGAGAGGTTTTGAACCTTTTTTGGTTTTCATTTCTCTACTATGACGATTCTATTATGGTTTGTCCACTGATTTAGGGAGCTTATGAAGTTTTACTAAATTAATTGATAAAAAATAGAACGATGCCCATGTACTATGAAAGAGAGTTAATAATAAATTAATACAAATTGAAAATTTTGTTATTAATTTTAAAATAACACTAAAGATTATAAGCTTCATTATATTAACATTTTACCGAAAAACTGAATAATTTGTGAGGGTTAACACATAGATTTTGAGAAAAAAAAAACAAAATGACAACATTGTTTTAATGCATATTTGTGTCATTAACTAACATATTATGATGGTTAGAAAGGTTTTTAACCTTTTTTGTCTTCGTTTCTCTACAATAACGATTTTATTGTGGTTTGTCCACTGATTTATGGAGCATATGAAATTTTCCTAAATTAATTGATAAAAAATAGAACGATGTCCATATACAATGAAAGAGAGTTTAGAATACATTAATACAAATTTAGAATTTGGTTACAAATTTTAAAATAACACTAAAAACTATATGCTTCATTATATTAACCTTTTACCCAAAAACTGAATAATTTATAGGGGTTAACACATAGATTTTGAGAAAAATTCAAAAAAATGACAACATTTTTTTAATGCATATTTGTATCGTTAACTAACATATGATGATGGTTAGAGAGGTTTTGAACTTTTTTTGTTCTCCTTTCTCTACAATAACGATTTTATTGTGGTTTGTCCACTGATTTAGGGAGCATATGAAATTTTACTAAATTAATTGATAAAAAATCGAACGATGCCATGTACCATGAAAGAGAGTTTATAATACATTAATACAAATGTAGAATTTGGTTAGACTTTTAAAATAACACTAAAGATTATAGGCCTCATTATATTAACCATTTACCGAAAAACTGAATAATTTGTAGGGGTTAACACGTAGATTTTGAGAAAAAAAAGGCAACATTGTTTTAATACATATTTGTATCATTAACTAAGATATGATGATGGTTAGAGAGGTTTTGAACCTTTTTTGTCTTCGTTTCTCTACAATAACGATTTTATTGTGGTTTGTCCACTGACTTAGGGAGCATATGAAGTTTTACTAAATTAATTGATAAATAATAGACGGATACCCGTGTACCTTGAAAGAAAGTTTAGAATACATTAACACAAATGTAAAATTTGGTTAGAAATTTTAAAATAACACTAAAAATTAAAGGCTTCATTATATTAACCATTTACCGAAAAACTGAATAATCTGTAGGGGTACACATAGATTTTGAAAAAATTTAAAAAAATGAAAATGGTGTTTTAATGCATATTTATATCATTAAATAACATATGATAATAGTTAGAGAGGTTTTGAACCTTTTTTGTCTTCGTTTCTCTAGAATAACGATTTTATTGTGGTTTGTCCACTGA
>NC_027755.1:211265-211766 GCF_000695525.1 Brassica oleracea var. oleracea
CACTAAAAATTATAGGTTTCAATATATTAACCTTTTATCGAAAAACTGAATAATCTGTAGGGGTTAACACGTAGATTTTGAAAAAATTAAAAAAATGAAAATGTTGTTTTAATGCATATTTATATCATTAACTAACATATGATGATAGTTAGAGAGGTTTTGAACCTTTTTTGTCTTCGTTTCTCTAGAATAACGATTTTATTGTGGTTTGTCCACTGATTTAGGGAGCATATGAAATTTTACTAAATTAATTGATAAAAAATCGAACGATGCCATGTACCATGAAAGAGAGTTTATAATACATTAATACAAATGTAGAATTTGGTTAGACTTTTAAAATAACACTAAAGATTATAGGCCTCATTATATTAACCATTTACCGAAAAACTGAATAATTTGTAGGGGTTAACACGTAGATTTTGAGAAAAAAAAGGCAACATTGTTTTAATACATATTTGTATCATTAACTAAGATATGATGATGGTTAGAGAGGTTTTGAAC
>NC_027755.1:211815-221033 GCF_000695525.1 Brassica oleracea var. oleracea
GTTTCTCTAGAATAACGATTTTATTGTGGTTTGTCCACTAAATTAGGGAGCATATGAAGTTTACTAAATTAATAGATAAAAAATAGAACGATGCCCTTGTACCTTGAAAGACAGTTTAGAATACATTAATGCAAATGTAAAATTTGGTTCGAAATTTTAAAATAAGACTAAAAATTATAGGCTTCATTATATTAACCTTTTATCGAAAAACTGAATAATCTGTAGGGGTTAACACGTAGATTTTGAAAAAATTTTAAAAATGGAAATGTTGTTTTAATGCATATTTATATCATTAACTAACATATGATGATGGTTAGAGAGGTTTTGAACCTTTTGTTTTTCTCGTTTCTCTACAATAACAATTTTATTGTGGTTTGTCCTCTGACTTAGGGAGCATATGAAGTTTTGCTAAATTAATTGATAAATAATAGAAGGATGCCCATGTACCTTGAAAGAGAGTTTATAATACATTAATACAAATGTATAATTTTGTTAGAAATTTTAAAATAACAATAAAGATTATAGGCTTCATTATATTAACCCGAATAACTGAATAATCTATAGGGGTTAACACGTAAATTTTGAAATTTTTTTTTTAAAAAAGACAATATTGTTTTAACGCATATTTACATCATTAAATAACATATGATGATGGTTAGAGAGGTTTTGAACCTTTTTTTTTCTTCGTTTCTCTAGAATAGCGATTTTGTTGTGGTTTGTCTACTGATTTAGGGAGCATATGAAGTTTTACTAAATTAATTGATAGAAAATAGAACGGTAACCATGTACAATAAAAGAGAGTTTAGAATACATTAATACAAATGTAGAATTTTGTTAGAAATTTTAAAATAACACTAAAGATTATAGACTTCATTATATTAACCATTTACCGAAAAACTGAATAATTTGTTGCGGTTAACAGATAGATTTTAAGAAAATTACAAAAAAAGACAATATTGTTTTAATGCATATTTGTATCATTAACTAACATATGAGGATGGTTAGAGAGGTTTTGAACCTTTTTTTGTCTTTGTTTCTCTAGAATAGCGATTTTATTGTGGTTTGTCCACTGATTTAGGAAGCATAAAACAATTTACTAAATTAATTGATAAAAATAGAAAGATACCCATGTACCATGAAAGAGAGTTTAGAAATTTTTAATGCAAATCTAGAAATTGGTTAAATTTTTTAAAATAACACTAAAGATTATAGGCTTCATTATATTAATCATTTACCGAAAAACTGAATAATCTGTTGGGGTTAACACATAGATTTTGAAAAAAATTCAAAAAAATAAAAATATTGTTTTAATGCATATTTATATTATTAACTAACATATGATGATGGTTAGAGGGGTTTTGAACATTTTTTTGTCTTCGTTTCTCTACAATATCGATTTTATTGTGGTTTGTCCACTAAATTAGGGAGCATATGATGTTTTACTAAATTAATTGATAAAAAATAGAACGATGCCCATGTTCCATGAAAGAGAGTTTAGAATACATTAACACAAATGTAGAATTTGGTTAGAAATTTTAAAATAACACTAAAGATTATAGGCTTCATTATATTAACCGTTTACCGAAAAACTGAATAATTTTTAGGGATTAACACATAGATTCTGAGAAAAATTCAAAAAAATTGACAACATTGTTTTAGTGCATATTTGTATCATTAACTAACATATGATGATGGTTATAGAGGTTTTGAACCTTTTTTTTCTCGGTTTCTCTAGAATAGAGATTTTATTGTGGTTTGTCCACTGATTTAGGTAGCATATGAAATTTTACTAAGCTAATTGATAAAAAAATAGAAAGATATCCATGTACCATGAAAGAGAGTTTCGAATACTTTAATACAAATCTATAATTTGGTTAGAAATTTAAAATAACACTAAATATTATAGGCTTCACTATATTAACCGTTTACAGAAAAACATAATAATTTGTTGGGGTTAACACATAGATTTTGAGAAAAAATCAAAAAAATTACAACATTGTTTTAATGCATATTTGTATCATTAACTAACATATGATGATGGTTAGAGATGTTTGACCTTTTTTTTGTCTCCGTTTCTCTACAATAACGATTTTATTGTTGTTTGTCCAATGATTTAGGGAATATGATTTTTTACTAAATTAATTGATAAAAACTAGAACGATGCCCATGTACCATGAAAGAGAGTTTATAATACATTAATAAAAATATAGAATTTGGTTAGAAATTTTAAAATAACACTAAAGATTATAGGCTTCACTATATTAACCATTTACCGAAAAACTAAATAATTTGTAGTGATTAACAGATAGTTTTGAGAAAAAAAAACAAAAAAACAAAATTATTTTAATGCATATTTGTTTCACTAACTAACATATGATGATGGGTAGAGATGTTTTGAATCTTTAGTTTTCTTCATTTATCTTGAATAGAGATTTTATTGTGGTTTGTCCACTGATCTAGGAAGCATAAAAAGTTTTACTAAATTAATTGAAAAAAAATTAAAAAGATACTCATTTACCATGAAAGTGAGTTTAGAATACTTTAATACAAATCTAGAATTTGGTTAGAAATTTTAAAATAACACTAAAGATTATAGGCTTCATTATATTAACTGTTTACCGAAAAACTGAATAATTTGTAATGGTCAACTCAAAGATTTTGAGAAAAATTCAAAAAAAATGACAACATTGTTTTAATGCATATTTGTATCATTAACTCACATATGATGATGGTTAGAGAGGTTTTGAACCTTTTTTGTCTTCGTTTCTCTAGAATAGCGATTTTATTGTGGTTTGTCCACCGATTTTGAGAGCATATGAAGTTTTACTAAATTAATTGATAACAAATAGAACGATGCCCATGTACCTTGAAAGAGGGTGTAGAATACATTAATACAACTGTAGAATTTGGTTAGAAATTTAAAAATAAAACTAAAGATTATAGGCTTCATTATATTAACTATTTAACGAAAAACTGAATAATTTGTAGTGGTTAACACATATATTTTGAGAAAAATTCAAAAAAAAAAAGACAATATTGTTTTAATACATATTTGTATCATTAACTAACATATGATGATGGTTAGAGAGGTTTTGAACCTTTTTTGTCTTCGTTTCTCTATAATAACGATTTTATTGTGGTTTGTCCACTGAATTAGGGAGCATATGAAGTTTACTAAATTAATTGATAAAAAATAGAACGATGCCCATGTACCTTGAAAGACAGTTTAGAATACATTAATACAAATGTAAAATTTGGTTATAAATTTTAAAATAACACTAAATATTATAGGCTTCGTTATATTAACCATTTACCGAAAAACTGAATAATCTGTAGGGGTTAACACGTAGATTTTGAAACAAATTAAAAAAATTAAAATGTTGTTTTAATTCATATTTATATCATTAACTAACATATGATGATGGTTAGAGAGGTCTTGAACTTGTTTTGTTCTCATTTCCTCTACAATAACAATTTTATTGTGGTTTGTCCACTGACATAGGGAACATATGAAGTTTTACTAAATTAATTGATAAATAATAGAAGGATGCCCGTGTACCATGAAAGAGAGTTTAGAATACATTAATACAAATGTATAATTTTGCTAGAAATTTTAAAATAACACTAAAGATTATAGGCTTCATTATATTAACCATTTACCGAAAAACTGAATAATCTATGGGAGTTAACACGTAGATTTTGAAAAAAATTTAAAAAATGAAAATATTGTTTTAATGCATATTTACATCATTAAATAACATATGATGATGGTTAGAGAGGTTTTGAACCTTTTTTGTCTTTGTTTCTCTACAATAATGATTTTATTGTGGTTTGTCCACTGATTTATGGATCATATGAAGTTTTACAAAATTAATTGATAAAAAATAGAATGATGCCCATGTACCATGAAAGAGAATTTAGAATACATTAATACAAACATAAAATTTGGTTCGAAATTTTAAAATAACACTAAAGATTATAGGCTTCATTATATTAACCTTTTACCGAAAAACTGAATAATTTGTGGGGTTAACACATCGATTTTGAGAAAAATTCAAAAAAATGACAACATTGTTTTAATGCATATTTGTATCATTAACTAACATATGATTATGGTTATAGAGGTTTTGAACCTTTTTTGTCCTCGTTTCTCTACAATAACGATTTTATTGTGGTTTGTCCACTGATTTAGGGAGCATATGAAGTTTTACTAAACTAATTGATAAAAAATAGAACGATGCTCATGTACCATGAAAGAGAGTTTAGAATACATTAATAAAAATTTAGAATTTGGTTATAAAGTTTAAAATAACACTAAAGATTATAGGCTTCATTATATTAACCATTTACTGAAAACTCAATAATTTGTAGGGTTAACACATAGATTTTGAGACAAAATCAAAAATACGACAACATTGTTTTAATGCATATTTACATCATTAAATAACATATGATGATGGTTAGAGAGGTTTTGAACTTTTTTTGTCTTCTTTTCTCTACAATAATGATTTTATTGTGGTTTGTCCACTGATTTATGGATCATATGAAGTTTTAAAAAAATAATTGATAAAAAATAGAACGATGCCCATGTACCATGAAAGAGAATTTAGAACACATTAATACAAACGTAAAATTTGGTTTGAAATTTTAAAATAACACTAAAGATTATAGGCTTCATTATATTAACCTTTTACCGAAAAACTGAATAATTTTTAGGGGTTAACACATAGATTTTGAGAAAAAAAAATGACAACATTTTTTTAATGCATATTTGTATCATTAACTAACATATGATTATTGTTAGAGAGGTTTTGAACCTTTTTTTGTCCTCGTTTCTCTACAATAACGATTTTATTGTGGTTTGTCCACTGATTTAGGGAGCATATGAAGTTTTACTAAATTAATTGATAAAAAATAGAACGATGCTCATGTACTATGAAAGAGAGTTTAGAATACATTAATACAAATTTAGAATTTGGTTATAAATTTTAAAATAACACTAAAGATTATAGGCTTCATTATAGGCTTCTCAAAAACACATAGATTTTGAGAAAAAATCAAAAAAATGACAACATTGTTTTAATGCATATTTGTATCATTAACTAACATATGATGATGTTTAGAGAGGTTTTGAACTTTTTTTTGTCTTCGTTTCTCTACAATAACGATTTTATTGTGGTTTGTCTACTCAATTAGGGAGCATATGAAGTTTTGCTAAATTAATTGATAAAAAATAGAACGATGCCCATGTACCTTGAAAGAAAGTTTAGAATACATTAATATAAATGTAAAATTTGGTTAGAAAGTTTAAAATAACACTAAAGATTATAGGCTTCATTATATTAACCATTTACCGAAAAACTGAATAATTTTTAGGGGTTAACACATAGATTCTGAGAAAAAAAAATGACAACATTGTTTTAATGCATATTTGTATTATTAACTAACATATGATGATGGTTAGAGAGGTTTTGAACTTTTTTTGTCTTCGTTTCTCTACAATAACGATTTTATTGTTGTTTGTCCACTGATTTAGAGAATATGAAGTTGTACTAAATTAATTGATAAAAAATAGAACAATACCCATTTACAATGAAAATACATTAATACAAATGTAGAATTTGGTTAGAAATTTTAAAATAACACTAAAGATTATAGGCTTCATTATATTAACCATTTACCGAAAAACTGAATAATTTGTAGGGGTTAACTCATAGATTTTGAGAAAAAGTCAAAAAATGACAACATTGTTTTAATGCATATTTGTATCATTAACTAACATATGATGATGGTTAGAGTGATTTTGAACCTTTTTTGTCTTCGTTTCTCTAGAATAGCGATTTTATTGTGGTTTGTCCACTGATTTAGGGAGCATATAAAGTTTTACTAAATTAATTGATAAAAATAGAACGATGCCCATGTACCTTGAAAGAGAGTTTAGAATATATTAATACAACTGTAAAATTTTGTTAGAAATTTAAAAATAACCCTAAAGATTATAGGCTTCATTATATTAATATTTGTTAAGATCAGCTCTCTTGATGTGATTCGTTTTTGTCTTGAAAAGGTGAAAGATTTTTGTGTTTCAAAATCTGTTTTTGAAAGCATGATTAATTCTTTTAAAATCTTTAAACCTGATGAACTTCTTGATCAACCACATTTTCAAAAAGACCATGGCATCAATTCTGGAATAATCTTGAGTTTTGATCAGTTCTTAAAGCATAGCAAAGGCTTTGATCGTTTTGAAAAATCTCTTGAGTTTGATTTGAAACAAGGATGATATTGTGGTTTACAACACTTTCTTTGAAAAACATCTTGAGTCTTTATTAGTTGATTCTCAATCTGAACTTAAGCTTGTGTGTTCAGATGTTGAGCAGGAAATGCACGTCTTGAAAATGAATACTATTGTTGCATATCTTGATAAAATTCTGGTCTGTAATGTCTACTTTGATGTGCATCTTGACAAGCTGAAATGTGTGCTATTTGTTCTTGGAAAAGATATCTTGATTTTTGATTTGAACAAGTATTTGTCTTGCACATTTGATCCTGATCTTTTAGTGTTTGTTTTGAGTATCCAGGAAAGAGAGGTTAAGCTTCTGAGAAATGAAAGCATTGACCGTGCCCAACAGCCTGAGATTTGGAGAAGCTTTGTTGTCCAAACCGGCTACCTTGGAGATGCCAGCGACAGGGGCTCAATCCAAAACGGATATCTTAACATTCAGAAGGTCTTTTGTCATTAATACAATTTTCCTGGAAAACCAACTCACCAAGGATTCACTGAGGCTTAGAATCACTTGAAAAGCTTCACGGAGGAAGGAGTTATGAATTTTCCAAACCGGAGGTTCTCCAGCCCGTCTATCCGTGAGTACCAGACTTCTAAAGGAGATTCATGCTCGAGAAAGAAGTGGCCTGAGCCAAAACCGATCCTCTATGAACCAAAGGTGTTGCCTCAATCAACCTCCTGTCCAAACCAAAAGCACTGTAAGGATCATGGGTTGATTGTCTCTGCTCATCATGAAAACATTTTGAATCCGAGAATTTCCAAAAGAAAACACATCTTTACTTGGTTGAAAAACGTTTTGCTTAAACCTTTTCATGAATTATTTTACTTAAGCTGTGCTTTGAAAGAGATTTGGTGTAGAAAAATGTATGAACCAAAATTACTTAGGCCAAATAATCAATTTGATTTCGTTCATGATGAGAATTTTTCAGATTTGGCATTGTCTTTTTCTTTCCCTAACCGTTTCACAGCTTAGCCTAATTTTAAAATTGATAAACCAATTTTTGGTGATCAGTTTACTTGCTTCATGCTTGCCCACGTGCTTAAAGATTATCGTAAGTGTTTGGATCATGTTTTTGATGTCTTAAGGATAGAGAAACCCTTTGATTATTTCTTTATCAGATTTGATGTGGTTTCTCTAGTTGTTTTGAATGAACAGGATAAGAATAATCCTTTCCCAAGGAGAGCAAGCAATGATGGACGCCAAAGGATTTAGAATTTCTTGATGAAAACGACTTCAAAACTCCAAGGAAGTTTCTGTTCAATATTTTCATTTACTGAGTTTCCCTTGAATTTTAATTCTTTTGTATCTGATTTCTTTGCTTTTGATATAGGTACAATGGATTTGAGGACAAATCCTTTTGAAGAGGGAGAGTATGATGTGACCCAGATCGAGCATCGACCGGCTCGGATCATGGATACGGCCCAAGGTGGCCTTGTCAACCAGCTCGACCAAACCGAGGTTTTCATGTCGGATCATGCCAGTCTTGCTGCCTGTGATAGTCCATCTGATCATTCCATCCATGCTGATCAAAATTTCCCATTGGATCGTGCTGATCAGACCGTCCGTACCATCCCATCCGATCAGCCCGACCGTACCGCACGTGCTGTCCACTGCATCGACCCACGGACGCCCGTAATGGAGCTCAGTCTTGAACCACGACCGAGAGATGGAATTGATCGACCCACATCACTTCTTTCCCAACCATTTCAACATTCTAAGACTTATCGTCAAGTCAGTATCCACTTGGAATGAGAAGAATCCAAAGATGTTCACAGATTTTCCCTTATGACCTTTTTGGTGCGTCCCGCGTGTCCTGAAGGCTGTACTGAAGTTCTTGCTTCAGTGTCCGACCCTATGATGTATTTTTATCTTTCATATTTCACTAAGGCATGGATACTTGAGCTGTCCAAGGACTTGTTTCACAACAGTACACAACTTGGTTCAGCAGATCATCTGATAGTTCAGTCGGTTCGTGTTAATCACCCGACAGGCCGTGTGGATCATCCTGATCATGTCCTGATCCTTACACCAAGTACCAGCACGACCAGAATGAACCTGGACAGAAGGAGAATTCACTTTGACCAGTCTTCATCAATTTCACCAACTTTGACTCCCTTTATTATTTTCTAGTCAATGTTGTATTTTCCTAGGTTTGTATTTCCCATAATTGTTTACGGCTTTCTTTGACTACAAATCCTATATATATGGCCCATAAGCCACGAACTAAAAGAGATTTGTTTTTCCCTTTTTATTAGTTTATCTCTTTGTTCTTTGTTTAGAACACCTCTTAGTTTCTTGGTGAGGTTATCTCCAAGTTTCGATTCTTCTTTTGTTGGACCTGTGCGTCACATCCGGCAACGATCGAAGTCTGGTACTATGAAGAGGTCTTTCCGCAGCCTTTTGTGTCACCATTTATCCCATCCAGTTCTCCTTTGGAGTTCATATCCATTCCTTATCAATCCAGTTGAGTGATCGTTCCTTAGGGTTCTTCAAGTGGTATCAGAGCCACTTTGGCTGGTTTGTTTTCTTTCATCTTTCATCTTCTCATCTCTCCACATTTTTCTTTTCTTATTTCTTGGATCCGGGCTGTTCCTTTACTACCTTGTGATCGCCTATTATATAAAAAAAAATATATCGATAAAAAAAAAGTTTTGGCTTGAATCACTTCTGAAGAGAAATCCAGGGTGAGTGGTGGAAGAGAAACCCTGCTGGCTGAAGAGAAACCCAGCCTTAGGACAATTAAGGCGAATCCGTATCAAAAATCTCTTCATCAGGATGTTTGGAGTTTTGGAAATAAGAAACAGTTTGCTTCTAATGGGTTTGATTTTGTGTAGAAACAAAGAAACCAAAGGAAGAGACAAAACAGGTTCGATGATGATGAGAAGTGGGTCAGAAGTGGTGATCGTCCCTTCACCAAAGCCAAGAGAAGCAACC
>NC_027755.1:221199-223825 GCF_000695525.1 Brassica oleracea var. oleracea
TCTTTCAAATTCTGATTTGAAAACTAATGAGATTTCTTTTGATAAAAGCAAAGCTGTGAAACCCACAAGCAAAGCTCATTCTTCCAGGTGCTTCAAATACTACAGGATCGGTCATTATGCTAACAAGTGTCAAAAGAAAAGACCGTTGGTGACTTTTGATAATGAGAACGTTGAAACCGAGCCAGAAAAGGAAGACCCATTGCTAATTTTCGATGGCTTCACATATGAGCCAATGGAGGGGCTAGATGAAGAACAATTTCGTGGTCATCAAGCCAACCAAGAAGAATCATCTTCCATTCAAAAAACGGACCGAACTCAAGGTGGGCATTGTGCTGATTATGGTTCTTTTGTTTATAATCCTTTTCCTTTTAATGTTTCAGATTTGAGGACAAATCTTTTTGAAGAGGAAGGGAATGATGTGCCCCGGTTCGTGGATTAGTCCATTGGAGCCGACCAGCATGGAGATCATGACGTTCTGAACAATTTGACCGAGGTTCGTTCATCTGACCATACCGATCAGACTGACCGAGCCGTCCCTCGTGCGTCCCGATTGGAGCTTCGGCTGGAACCACGTCCAGACGACCGAACCGACCGAACCACAGCCCGTCTTCCCCAACCAACTCGACATTCTAAAACCCACGGTCGAGCCAGACTTAGCTTGGGTCGTGAATAACCATACCAGAGCTCGTCTTCCCCAACCAACTCGACATTCTAAGACCCACGGTCGAACCAGACTTATCTTGGGTCGTGAAGAAGCCGAAGACGGCCATGCATTCTCATCCGGCAGACCATCCGGACAGTCCCGCAAGCGTCCTTATCTTTACCCCGTACATCCATATGGATCTGAAGGGCCATCTTTGACCAATCTGCATGGAAGACTGAGTCTTTGACTCATTAATTCAGATCTGGTCAAATTTATATTTTCTATGCATTATTTCTGTGTATTTTCTTTATTAGTCTTTGACTACAAACACTAAAAATATGTAGTCTCATTCTATGAATAAAATCAGTCTAAGTTTGAGTTTATTTTCGTTTTCTTCTGTTTTCTGAGTGAGAGAGAGTTTTGTAGCTAGTTCATTGGTGTGAACCGGCTTGTTAATTTGGTGGTCAGCCAATTCATCTTTGTGTGTTGTTTGGTGGTTAGCCAACGCACTACATTCTTTCTTAGGTGGTTAGCCTTAGATCGTGGGTATATCAAGAGCCATTCCGCATCTCTTGACGATCCTTTCAATCCATTTCAGTTCCAGAAGTGTCATTTGCCTTCTCGGATCATATCCAACACCCAGCTAAAGTGATCCTTCAATTCAGGACGTATCAAGTGGTATCAGAGCCACTCTTCCGGTATTGTCTATTTCATTCATCTTTCTCATCTTCCATTTTTTTATAAACACTTCTTATTCTACCTTTCTTAAATCCGGGCCCTCATTATCATCCCCCATATCAAAAAAAGAAAGAAAGATCTATATATAAAAAAATTCATATAAAAAGAAATCGAAAATTTCATTTGGGGATTGGTGGTGGAAGAGAAAGCATGCTGGCTGAGGAGAAATCCAGCCTTTGAGGTGGTTAAAACGGATTCCCAAACCAAAATCTCTTATCTTTCTCTCTTAAGAAATTCCCTTGTGTTTTGCTTGGAAATTGTCCATTGGGATTCTTTGATTTGTTCTTCTTAGAACATTGAGTGGAAACTTGTTTGTGTGACTATCCAAATTATGAGAGAAACACATGAGTGGGTGAGGATCAAACACTTTGAGAGTGAGGATTTTTAACTAACGTTTTGTGTTTTGGAAATTTCAGGAACCATGAGTAGTGATGATGAACGAAACCGTCCCGGAAACTCAGTTGCTGGATTGTCTAACCTTCAAATGCGTTCTTTGAATGATTCTATGTGTAACATGTTGAACGCATGTTTAGATCAAATTCATCAGAGGCTTGATGAGCTTCAGGCCAACCAAACTCATCCTAGAACCGGAGCAAGAAGAGACCGTCCGCGAAGGAACAACCGGTCCGACGGTGAGATCAAAGAGGAGGACTTTCAAGAAGATGAGGCCAGATCCGCATACCGTCCAAGAAGAGTTCCTAGAAACCGAGATCCAGGTGATGTCAATCCATTTGCTAGAACTGGTCATACTGATGATAGTTTGAACGGATTGAAACTGAAAATTCCATCTTTTGATGGCAAAAATGATCCTGATGCTTTTCTTGAGTGGGAAAGGAAAATTGAGCATGTGTTTGATTCTCAAAACTTTTCTGAACTTAGGAAAGTAAGACTTGCTACTACTGAATTCTCTGGCTATGCTATTAATTGGTATGATCAAGTTTTGACTTACAGGAGGAGAACAGGTGAACGGCCGATTGAGACATGGGACGAGCTTACCATGCTGATGAGGAAATGATTCGTGCCTGCTCACTATCACTGCAACCTCCACCAGAAGCTAAGACGCTTGCTTCAAGGAACCAAGTATGTGGAAGACTATTACCAAGAGATGGAGATCTTGATGATCAAGACGAACAGGGATGAGCCTTTGGACGCCACCATGGCTTGATTTCTTTCAGGCCTCAACCGTGACATTCAAGACCGTATGGAGCTTCAAGAGTATGGTAGTGTGGAACAGATGCTACACAA
>NC_027755.1:223927-237933 GCF_000695525.1 Brassica oleracea var. oleracea
CTTTGATCTGAGTTCTTCTAAACATGCACTGATCACTGATGATTTGTTTCCATCCTCTTGTGCATTGGACGATTTCTTGATTAAAAAGATGCTGAAACAGAAATCACTTGAAACTGAAACTGATTTTTGTGATCTTGATTTTTGTGATTCTGTTTTGCAGCCTGATCTCTTGTGTTCTGAAACTGATAAAACATGGCATTTTCTGAGATAAATTTTTGATAATTGTGTTGATTTGAGCATGGATGATATTGTGGTTTACAACACTTTCTTTGAAAAACATCTTGAGTCTTTATTAGTTGATTCTCAATCTGATCTGTAATGTCTACTTTGATGTGCATCTTGACAAGCTGAAATGTGTGCTATTTGTTCTTGAAAAAGATATCTTGATTTTTGATTTGAACAAGTATTTATCTTGCACATATGATCCTGATTTTTTAGTGTTTGTTTTGAGTATCCAGGAAAGAGAGGTTCAGCTTTAAAGAAATGAAAGCATTGACCGTGCCCAACATCCTGAGATTTGGAGAAGCTTTGTTGTCCAAACCGGCTACCTTGGAGATGCCAGCGACAGGGGTTCAATCCAAAACGGATATCTCAACATTCAGAAGGTCTTTTGTCATGAATACAATTTCCCTAGAAAGACAAATCACCAAGGATTCACTGAGGCTTGGAATCACTTGAAAAGCTTCACAGAGGAAGGAGTTATGAATTTTCCAAACCGGAGGTTCTCCAGCCCGTCTATCCGCGAATACCAGACTTCTAAAGGAGATTCAGGCCCAAGAAAGAAACGGCCTGAGCCAAAACCGATCCTCCATGAACCAAAGGTATTGCCTCAGTCAACCTTTTGTCCAAACCAAAAGCACTGTAAGGATCATGGGTTGATTGTCTCTGCTCATCATGAAAACGTTTTGAATCCGATAATTTCCAAAAGAAAACACATCTTTACTTGGTTGAAAAACGCTTTGCTTAAACCTTTTCATGAATTGTTTTACTTAAGCTGTGATTTGAAAGAGATTTGGTGTAGAAAAATGTATGAACCAAAATTACTTAGGCCAAAGAATCAATTTGATTTCGTTCATGATGAGAATTTTTCAGATTTGGCATTGTTTTTTTCTTTCCCTAATCGTTTCACAGCTTGGCCTAATTTTAAAATTGATAAACCAATTTTTTGTGATCAGTTTACTTGCTTGATGCTTGCCCACGTGCTTGAAGATTATCGTAAGAGTTTGGATCATGTTTTTGATGTCTTAAGGATAGAGAAACCCTTTGATAATTTTTTTATCAGATTTGATGTGGTTTCTCTAGTTGTTTTGAATGAACAGGATAAGCATGATCCTTTCCCAAGGAGAGCAAGCAATAATGGACGCCAAAGGATTTGGAATTTCTTGATGAAAACGACTTCAAAACTCCAAGGAAGTTTCTGTCCAATATTTTCATTTACTGAGTTTCCCTTGAATTTTAATTCTTTTGTATCTGATTTCTTTGCTTTTGATATAAGTACAATGGATTTGAGGACAAATCCTTTTGAAGAGGGAGAGTATGATGTGACCCAGATCGAGCATCGACCGGCTCGGATCATGGATACGGCCCAAGGTGGTGTTCTTGTCAACCAGCTCGACCAAACCGAGGTTTTCATGTCGGATCATGCCAGTCTTGCTGCCTGTGATAGTCCATCTGATCATTCCGTCCATGCTGATCATAATTTCCCATTGGATCGTGCTAATCAGACTGTCCGTACCGTCCCATCCAATCAGCCCAACCGTACCGCACGTGCTGTCCACTGCATCGACCCACAGACGCCCGTAATGGAGCTCAGTCTTGAACCACGACCGAGAGATGGAATTGATCGACCCACATCACTTCTTTCCCAACAATTCCAACATTCTAAGACTGATCGTCAAGTCAGAATCCACTTGGAACGAAAAGAATGCAAAGATGTTCACAGATTTTCCCTTATCGCCCTTTTGGTGCATCCCGCGTGTCCCGAAGGCTGTACTGAAGTTCTTGCTTTAGTGTCCGAACCTCTGATGGATTTTTATCTTTCATATTTCACTAAGGCATGGATACTTGAGCTGTCCAAGGACTTGTTTCACAACAGTACACAACTTGGTTCAGCAGATCATCCGATAGTTCAGTCCGTTCGTGTTAATCACCCGACAGGCCGTGTGAATCGTCCTGATCACGTCCTGATCCTTACACCAAGTACCAGCACGACCAGAATGAACCTGGACACAAGGAGAAGTCACTTTGACCAGTATTCATCAATTTCACCAACTTTGACTCCCTTTATTATTTTCTAGTCAATGTTGTCTTTTCCTAGGTTTGTATTTCCCATAATTGTTTATGGCTTCCTTTGACTACTAATCCTATATATATGGCTCATAAGCCACGAAATAAAAGAGATTTGTTTTCCCCTTTTTATGAGTTTATCTCTTTGTTCTTTGTTTAGAACACCTCTTAGTTTCTTGGTGAGGTTATCTCCAAGTTTCGATCCTTCTTTTGTTGGACCGGTGCGTCACATCCGGCAACGTTCGAATTCTGGTAGTATCAAGAGGTCTTTCCGCATCCTTTTGTGTCACCATTCATCCCATCCAGTTCTCCTTTGGAGTTCATATCCATTCCTTATCAATCCAGTTGAGTGATTGTTCCTTAGGGTTCTTCAAGTGGTGTCAGAGCCATTTTGGCTGGTTTGTTTTCTTTCATCTTTCATCTTCTCATCTCTCCACGTTTTTCTTTTCTTATTTCTTGGATCCGGGCTGTTCCTTTATTCCTTGTGATCGTCTATTATTAAAAAAAAATATGGATAAAAGAAAAAAAAGTTTTGGCTTGAATCACTTTTGAAGAGAAATCCAAGGGGAGTGGTGGAAGAGAAACCCTGCTGGTTGAAGAGAAATCCAGCCTTAGGACAATTAAGGCGGATCCATATCAAAAATTTCTTCATCTTTCTTTCTCTTTTCTTTCTCCCACAAAAGTTTGTTTTGGGTTTTTATTTCTGAATTTTGACTACCTATCATCCTTTGAACCAGTGGAAAGAACTCTGAGTGATCACCTAAAAATGTGAGCTAAACACTTTGAGAGTGTGAGGATTTTTATTTGCTAACTCTTTTGTTAAGTGTTTTCAGGATATTTGGACTTTTGGAAATAAGAAACAATTTGCTTCTAATGGGTTTGATTTTGTGCAGGAACAAAGAAACCAAAGGAAGAGACAAAACAGGTTCGATGATGATGAGAAGTGGGTCAGAATTGGTGATCGTCCCTTCACCAAAGCCAAGAGAAGCAACCGTGATGTGTTTGATCAGAATGAGCTTCAGACTTATGTCAGCTTGGAGAAGATGTTGCATAAGGAAATTCATGCTATCTGACAACTCAAAAAGAAGGGAAACACCAACACTTCTCCTGCACCAAAACAACAAATTAATTTTTCTTCTCTTTCAAATTCTGATTTGAAAACTAATGTGTTGTCTTCTAATAAAAGCAAAGCTGTGAAACCCACAAGCAAAGCTCATTCTACCAGGTGCTTCAAATATCACAGGATCGGTCATTATGCTAACAAGTGTCAAAAGAAAAGACCGTTGGTGACTTTTGAGAATGAGAACGTTGAAACCGAGCCAGAAAAGGAAGACCCATTGCCAATTTTCAATGACTTCACATATGAGCCAATGGAGGGGCTAGATGAAGAACAATTTCGTGGTCATCAAGCCAACCAAGAAGAATCATCTTCCATTCAAAAAACGGACCGAACTCAAGGTGAGCATTGTTCTGATTATGGTTCTTTTGCTTATAATCTTTTTCCTTTTAATGTTTCAGATTTGAGGACAAATATTTTTGAAGTGGAAGGAAATGATATGCCCGGGTTCGTGGATCAGTCCATTGGAGCCGGCCAGCATGGAGATCATGACGTTCTGAACAATTTGACCGAGGTTCGTTCATCCGACCATACCGATCAAACTGACCGAGCCGTCCCGCGTGCGTACCGATTGGAGCTTCGGATGGAACCACGTCCAGACGACCGATTTAAGGAGCATATGAAGTTATACTAAATTAATTGATAAAAAATAGAACGATACCCATGTACCATGAAAGAGAGTTTAGAATACATTACTACAAATTTATTATTTGGTTAGAAATTAAAAAAAAACAATAAAGATTATTGGCTTCAGTATATTAATCTTTTACCAAAAAACTGAATATTTTATAGGGGGTTAAACACATAGATTTTAAGAAAATTTCAAAAAGTATGACAATATTGTTTTAATGCATAGTTGTATCATGAAATAACATATGATGATGGTCAGAGAGGTTTGGAACCTTTGTTATCTCCGTTTTTCTAGAATAACGATTTTATTGTGGTTTGTCAATTATTTTAGGGAGCATATGAAGTGTTACTAAATTAATTGATAAAAAAATCAAATGATTCCCATGTACAATGAAAGTTAGCTTATAATACATTAATACAATTTATAATATGTTCAGAGTGGTTTGGAACATTTGTTATATCCGTTTCTCTAGAATAACAATTTTATTGTGGTTTGTCAGCTAATTTAGGGAGCATATGAAGTTTTACTAAATTAATTGATTAATAATAGAACGATCCCCATGTACCATGAAAGAGAGTTTATAATATATTAATACAAATGTAGAATGTGGTTAAATTTTTTTAAAATAACACTAAAGATTATATAGGCTTCAGTATATTAACTATTTACCGAAAAATTGAATATTTTGTTGGGGTTAACACATAGAGTTTGAGAAAAATTCAAAAAAATATGACAATATTGTTATAATGCATAGTTGTATCATGAAATAATATATGATGATGTTCATAGAGGTTTGAAACCGTTGTTGTCTCCGTTTCTCTAGGATAGCGATTTTATTGAGGTTTGTCCACTGAATTAGGGAGCATATGAATTTTACTAAATTAATTGATAAAAAAATAGAATGATACCCATGTACCATAAAAGATAGTTTATAATACATTAATAAAAATGAAGAATATGGTGAGAAATTTAAAACAACACTAAAGATTATAGGATTACGTATATTAACCATTTACCGAAAAACTGAATAATTTGTAGGGGTTAACACATAGATTTTGAGAAAAAAAATTCAAAAAATATAACAATATTTTTTAATACATAGTTGTATCATGAACTAACATATGATGATGGTACGAGAGGTTTGGAACCTTGGTTATCTTCGTTTCTCTAGAATATCGATTTTATTGTGGTTTGTCCACTGATTTAGGGAGCATATGAAGTTTTACTAAATTAATTGATAAAAAAATAGAACGATGCCCACGTACCATGAAAGAGAGTTTAGAATGCATTAATACAAATGTATAATATGGTTAGAAATTTTAAAATAACACTAAATATTATAGGCTTCAGTATATTAACCGTTTACCGAAAAACTGAATATTTTATAGGGGTTAACATATAAATTTTGAGAGAAATTCAAAAAATATGAAAATATTGTTTTAATGCATAGTTGTATCATGAACTAACATATGATGATGGTCATAGAGGTTTTGAACCTTTGTTGTCTCCGTTTCTTTAGAATAGCGATTTTATTGTGGTTTGCCCTTTGATTTAGGGAGCATATGGAGTTTTACTAAATTAATTGATAAAATAAAAAAGAACGATGCCCATGTACCATAAAAAATAGTTTAGAATACATTAATACAAATGGAGAATGAAGTTAAAAATTTTAAAATAGCACTAAAGATTATAGGCTTCCATATGTTTAACACATTGATTTTGAGAAAAATTTACAAAATATGATAATATTGTTTTAATGCGTAGTTATATCATGAACTAATATATGATGATGGTCAGAGAGGTTTGAAACCTTTGTTTTCTCCGTTTCTCTAGAATAATAATTTTATTGTGGTTTGTCTAGTGATTTAGGAAGTATATGAAATTAATTGATAAAAAAATTGAACGATGCCTATATACCATGAAATAGAGTTTAGAATACGTTAATACAAATGTAGAATGTGGTTATAAATTTTAAAATAATACTAAAATTTATAAGTTTCAGTATATTAATCATTTACCGAAAAACTAAATATTTTGTAGGGGTTAACATATAGATTTTTTAAAAAAATTCAAAAATATGAAGATAGTGTTTAATTGTATAGAATTTAGATCAATGGTAGCGCAAGCATCACTTTCACTACATAGAAAGTCTTGGAATCGATTTGATTATCGGCTTCAATGGTTTCATACGGGTTGGAGAACACGTCCAAGTCAGAGATCCTGGGATGATGGATGATCACAAGGACGATGAGATGATCTCGTCCTCTTCCACCAAAGAGCAAATCCATACTCCTCTCGAGACTCGACAAAGCATATGCAGAATGGGGAATGCGATACGCGTCTTATCTAACCTTGGCTTCACGGTGACACTAGAAGTGATCATGGAGACTGTTAACCTCAGTAACTCAAAGAATATCGACACTCACGACATGCTTGGTTCAGAGTTTCACGTTGTGGTTTCAGAGAATGAAGCTGAAAGAAGACGTGAAAAGAGAAAAAAGTGAATCCCTCATTTGAACTGTCATCAAAGAGCTTGAGTTTTTTATGTTGCTCATTCAACAGAGACGTGTAACATATTTATAAACATATGTTAATCATATATAACAGGATAAAAAATTTCTGTAAAACATGATTTTAACAGTTGTTGTAATAAGATCCACTGATATTACTGGAAAAAAATGCTTACATATAAATTTCCAAAATTTTAATAAGATCATGTTATAATATGCCTTTTTGTGTAGCATCCATCATTGGCTTATTTACGTACAATCAATCATATAAGATAGAAGCCGAGTGACACCAGATTCGACTCCTCCTTGAGGCAACAACACTCAAACCTGTAGCGTAGGCCTCAAGTCTATTGGTCCTGCATAAACCGGTTTACCCCATCCAAAATCTGCAGCCTCATACATTTCAAACCAGCTTTGTTCTGACCATAATGACTTAGATTGTTAACATCATTGTGGATCTCATCGACCATTGTGGGTTCATGATTTGGGTTCAAGCCGTAAAGCAAAAGGGTACTAGAAGATCTGGTTACGTATGTATTAATCAACAATGATTTGTCTATATAATGAATACTGCACCGTCTCTATTATAAAGAGACCTATGAACATAAATTCAAGGCATGGATATATTTTCAAAAAAAAAAAAAATGTCGATTTTAATTTCGTTAAGATTCTTATTACGATTTAGGAGGACGTGAAGAAAACCGAACCGGTTCAAAAGTGAAATCAAATCTTTTCGAGTTACACTTACTAGTAGTTATATTGCCGCGTCTGGTGAGAGTATTCGACCACAAACCAAACAAACACAGAGTCCCAAAATGAGTGTGTTAATCTTCACGTGCTTGGACCATGTTATTCTTCTAGGGCTAGACTACTTTTGTGTGTGTTCTTGGTGATTGGAACTTCTTGCCTTGGCTTTCTTGCAAAGCCAAATTTCTTTTTTCATAATCCTAAATTTGGTCCACTAGGACCACTACCCTAGTCTCTTACAACGAATAATGAAAAACATTTACTTTTACACAATAAAATGTATTATACAATTTACAGCCAAGATTTAATTACAAATGACAAAATTTGGCAAGTATTACAAATGTTGACCATCTCATGCATATGTTTGTGTTGTTAAGACTTGTGGTCCAAGCTCTTTTCCATTTTTTTGCCTCAATTCAAACGTTTTCTCATTTTACATACAAACACAGCAAACAACAGGTTGCTGTCAGAACCAAAATGAGTAAGAAAAATAGAAATACAAGTTATGTCTCTGTTTTTACCTTCTACCAAATTTACTAGAAAGAATAGAAAAAAAAATTGTCCAACTTTTACCAACTATTTTAGTTAACTATACAACGCACACATTATAAGATTTGAGGACTATTTACTTTTTGACTAAGCTCATGTGTGTTATATTGACCATTAACCATATTTCTTATACTATTAAAATACTACTACTATTTCGTTAAATGTATCACTTAATAAAAATCAAACTGTCACGCTAATTTTGCCGTATAAAAGCACATCTTTGGATGTATGTATATAAATCGATAAAAAATATAATCAAAATATGTAACAATGGTACCAGTACAAAAAATGAAAAAAGTAATGATCCAACCACAAACTGACGTGTCACAGAATTCTGGCTCGTCCAAGCTGTCAGTCGAGACTGTAGAACTGAACGCACACACAAGTCACTTGACCAGACCGACCTTTTGGCACCGAACCTGCTGTCTGTTTCAATTCACTGACACAACCCAAATGTTAAAAAACTTTCTTAATTTAGCATTCTTTTTTTTTTTTTTTTTTTTTTTTTTTTTTGTCATCAGCATTACAGACTCATGTTGACTCTGTGAACCAAACCGGGTGAGCCGAATCCATGTGAACGACAAAAGACGATTGCTTCCTAGCACTGCGTGCCAGACTATCCGCCTTTGAATTTTGCGTCCGTGGTACATAGATAATGTCATTCTTTCTTTTTGTCGGATTCTATTAATTTCATATCGTCTTCTATGACAAGCCATCAAACAAACAAAAAAAAGGCAGAAAACGAGTAAAGAGGAGGAAGAATATTTCACCTCTTGTTTTGCCTTCCTCCTCAAGCCACTCTTTTCTCTTCCCTCGAAAAACCTTTTTTATCCTTTTTAATAGTTTGATAATCCTCCATTAAAGCCTCTCACGGAAGCTCCCACGAGAATACCTCTGTTTCCCACCACACAGCTTCACTTTGATTAAAAGGAAATATGTATATTGACTTCTGTGTCACATGAATTACATCGGCGTTCTCTTTATACAAAGGTCGTGAAAGGAAATATGTCAAAAACCATATATACGAATGCCTAAAATATAAACCGACTTTATAGATTTTCTCAGTACTTTCCATTTCTTATATATATAAATATTATCATAGTCTCTGTTTCTTGAAGCTGAAACAGCTACTTTAGAAGAAGAAGATGAGATTTACACAGTTGCTTTGGTGTTTACTGCTTCTACTTCGATTCCGATTCTTAGCGGAGGCGATTCTCGACCCTGTTGATTTCTTGGCTCTGCAAGCGATTCGTAAATCTCTCGATGATTTGCCAGGTTCCAACTTCTTCCGGTCATGGGACTTCACCTCCGACCCCTGCGGCTTCGCCGGCGTCTACTGTGACGGAGACAAAGTGGTTTCTCTCAACCTCGGTGATCCCAGAGCCGGATCACCCGGTTTATCCGGTCGAATCAACCCGGCGTTAGGCAAACTCTCTGCTCTCACGGAGCTCTCCATTGTCCCCGGCAGAATCATGGGTGCTTTACCGGCGACCATCTCTCAGTTAAAAGACCTCCGTTTCCTCGCTATCAGCCGGAATTTCATCTCCGGCGAGCCTCGGCGAAGTTCGCGGTCTCAGAACACTCATTTTGAGCTACAATCAGCTCACCGGAACCATTCCGCCGGCGATCGGATCTTTACCGGAGCTCTCCAATTTGATTCTCTGCCACAATCACTTAACCGGATCAATCCCTCCGTTTCTCTCACAAACTCTAACTCGAATCGATCTAAAACGCAACAGCCTCACCGGTTCACTCTCTCCCGCGTCTTTCCCTCCGTCGCTGCAATACCTCTCACTGGCATGGAACCAGTTAACCGGACCAGTGGACCGGGTTTTACTTCGATTAAACCAGCTTAACTACCTTGATCTCAGCTTAAACAGGCTAACCGGCACAATTCCCGGTCGAATCTTCGCCTTTCCAATTACAAGCCTCCAATTGCAACGCAATTTCTTCTACGGATTGATTCAGCCAGCGAATCAAGTGACGATTCCAAACGTTGATCTGAGCTACAATAGATTCTCCGGTCAGATATCTCCACTTCTCTCAACCGTCGAAAATCTCTACCTGAACAGCAATCGGTTCACCGGAGAAGTCCCGGCGATCTTTGTGGAGAGGCTGTTATCAGCGAGTATACAGACGTTGTATCTGCAGCATAACTTCCTGACGGGAATACAGATTAGTCCGGCGGCGGAAATCCCGGTGAGCAGCTCACTGTGTTTGCAGTATAACTGCATGGTTCTGCCGTTAGAGACGCCGTGTCCGCTTAACGCCGGCCCACAGAAGACTAGACCCACGACACAATGCAACGAATGGCAAGGGTAATGCGTCGTATTACACTTTCTTGTGGAGGATTTTTCGGTGATAATATTTATATATTATATAGTTCTTATTTCATTTTATTATAGTTTTTTTTTTGAGGGGCAATGTGTTGAAAAGGGAAAGAGAAAACAAAAACGATTTGTGAATTCGTTAAGTGAATTCAATTTAATGTATAGAAGTAAGAAATATATTAAAATTGTATGGGAATAAAGTGATTTGTCATAACAATCCATATATATGAAAACATCATATCTCTTTCTAAAAACTATCAACTAATTCAAGTTAATCTTGTTGTAAATTAAATGATTTAATGTACCTGTAAATTATTTTCTCAATTTAATTAACCTTTAAATATTTTTTGCTTAGTTTGTCAATAGTTATTTTAATCATAACATTTAATATCAGTAATGCACTTTTATATATACTTGTATGTACTAATGTGTCTTTGTATTAATTCTAATCTATACTATAAATTTAGAAGTGAATTTGCTTATTTTCTTCTCGGTTTTTGTTTTGTGAGCCCATTTTTATGCTTGCCGTAAATTTTAGTAGATAACAACATATATTCAACACAAACAAACAAAAACAAAAGAAAACCAAGCGATTCCCGGTCGAATCTTCAACTTTCCAATCACAAGCCTCCAATTGCAACGCAATTTCTTCTACGTATTGATTCAGCCGGCGGATCAAGTGACGATTCCAAACGTTGATCTCAGTACAATAGATTCTCTGGTCAAATATATCCGCTTCTCTCAAGCATCGAGAATCTCTACCTGAACAGAAATCGGTTCAGTGGAGAAGTCCCAGCGAGCTTCGTGGAGAGGCTATTATCGGCAAGCATACAGACGTTGTATCTGCAGCATAACTTCCTAACGCGAATACAGATTAGTCCTGCGGCGGAAATCCCAGTGAGCAGCTCGCTAACTGCATGGTTCCGCCGTTACAGACACCGTGTCCGCTTAAGGCCGGCCCACAGAAGACTAGGCCCACTTCACAATGCAAAGAATGGTGAGGGTAATGTGTCATATTACGCTTTCTTGTGGATGATTTTTGGGTGATAATATTTATATATTATATGGTTCTTATTTCATTTTGTTATAGTTTCTTTAAGTGAATTCAATTTAATGTATAGAAGTAAGGAATACGTTAAAATTGTATGGAAATGAAGTGATTTGTCATACCAATCCATATATATGAAAACATCATATCTCTTTTTAAAAACTATCAACTAATTCAAGTTAACCTTGTTGTAAATTAAATGATTTAATCTTCCTGTAAATTATTTTCTCAATTTAATTAACCTTTCAATATTTTTTGCTTAGTTTGTCAATAGTTATTTTAATTATAACATTTAATATCAGTAATGCACTTTTATATATACTTGTATGTACTAATGTGTCTTTGTATTAATTCTAATCTATACTATAAATTTAGAAGTGAATTTGCTTATTTTCTTCTTGGTTTTTGCTTTGTGAGCCCATTTGTATGCTTGCGGTAAATTTTAGTAGATAATAACATATATTCAACACAAACAAATAAAAAAAAAAGAAAACCAAACGATTCCCGGTCGAATCTTCATCTTTCCAATCACAAGCCTCCAATTGCAACGCAATTTCTTCTACGGATTGATTCAGCCGGCGGATCAAGTGACGATTCCAACCGTGGATCTCAGCTACAATAAATTCTCCGGCGGGATATCTCTGCTTCTCTCAAGCGTCGAAAATCTCTACCTGAACAACAATCGGTTCACCGGAGAAGTCCCAACGAGCATACAGACGATGTATCTGCAACATAACTTCTTGACGGGAATACAAATTAGCCCGGTCGCAGAAATCCCGGTGAGCAGCCCGCTGTGTTTGCAGTATAACTGCATGGTTCCGCCGTTACAGACGCCGTGTCCGCTTAAGGCCTGCCCACAGAAGACTAGGCTACTACACAATGCAACGAATGGCGAGGGTAATGTTGTATTTCTTGTGGAAGATTTTACAGTGACAATATTTATAACATGGTTCTTCTTTTTTTTTTATCAAACTACTTGCATTAGTAAAAGAAAAGGTCTTCACTCCAAAGGAGGTACATCCGCACATAAGAGAGCCGACTTTGCCACATTGTCGGCCTCCATGTTTTGTAAATGAGGAACATAGCAGAAAAAAATAATATCAAATAAGCGACATAGATGATAGATGTCAAACATAATGCCATACAACACCGGTCTTGATTCCTTAGCCTTCAACAGAGATATGAGGACCAAGGAATCCGAGAGGACGGTAAGGGATTGAATGTTGGACGACGCAGCCGTCATGACTGTCGAACGCACAGCAAGGGATTCAGCTATGAGAGCTGATGTTATAAAACGAAGAGAGTAACTGATAAGTGGGGGGTGATACTAGGGTGGATCCTTTGAAGATTCCTCCTACACCGCAGGTTTCTGTCTCCTTTCTCTAGGCTGCATCCACATGGCATGTGACTCCAGTGAGATGGGGGGAATGTTGGGTGGATTTATGTGGCGTGGGGCTTGGGCCTGGGACGTAGCGCCATCATATTGAGCTTCTTGCCACTCCTTGGCATCTTTGATTGCTCTGTGTATCACCTCTAAACGACGATGATGTTGGGAGATGATTCTAGTATCTCAACTGTGATGTTGTCCTTCCATAACAGTGTAAGTCCGCCTCCTGTCCCTAATGGAGGTACCGAAAAGTAGTGTGGGTATTGAAGAGAACGGAGCTTAGATTTAATGAAGGGGAGATGATTCTAGTATCTCAACTGTGATGTTGTCCTTCCATAACAGTGTAAGTCCGCCTCCTGTCCCTAATGGAGGTACCGAAAAGTAGTGTGGGTATTGAAGAGAACAGAGCTTAGATTTAATGAAGTTATCGTCATTTTTCGTCTCCAAGAGGAACATGATATCTTGGGAGATACTCTTGTATATCTCCTTGATCCTGCGAATTGTAAAGGGGTTCCCAACCCTTGAAAATTCCAGCTCATTATAGCTAAGGAAGAGATGGAGGAGGGGACCGAAAACCCGTCCCCATGATCCTCTTGGTCGGTATAGGTACCGAATTGTTACTCCCTGATGGTGCAGGAATGTTGCTAGGTCCAGGCTTGTCGCCCAGTCGGGAGTTCTTCTTCTCCATGCATAGCTTCTTGTGTGGTGGGTTTGCAGTCATGGTCGCATTAGTTCTTCTCACCTTAGTTCCAGGCATAGGGCTCCAAACTACTCTCTTTTTGGGAGTGATCTTCATTGTCTTGCGCTTAGTCCCTGCTTTGCTTGCAGTGGGAGCTACTTCCAGCGGGATTGCAATTGCACTAGCTAGTGCAGCTCGCATACACTCTCTGCTGCCCAGTGTAGAAAGGTCACCAAGCCTTTGAGAGGCTAGTGTTCTGTTGGAGCTCTGTCCAATGCCATCAGCTAGAGGAGAGGGCGCAATAGGGGTTCTGGTGTGGCGCAGCACAAGTTTATAAAAGACGAAGTTCGTTTAGTCTAGAGAATACCCGAACAACGACAAGTTCTGAGATCGTTGATTCACGAGAGAATGCCGAAATCAAGAGAAGAGATGAACTAGAAGTTCTTATGATTAATGAATAAAGCGTGATCTCAACTCACGTTACAAGTTCGTATAAATACATGAAAGAGATCCTAAAACCTAGGAGATAAAGACGACTAACTGTAAAGATAAATATAACGTCCTAAGAAAAGCCCAACTACTAATGCAATCCTAACTACTGAATCTAATAAACGAAACTGATTCCCTCCACAGCTAAGAGGCAACAGTCGCAAGGATGTTGAGAGGAAGGGATGTGCTGCATCAGGTCTCCCCAGGTAGGAGAAGATTCGCCTCTGAATCTT
>NC_027755.1:238033-245684 GCF_000695525.1 Brassica oleracea var. oleracea
TGCATCAGGTCTCCCCAGGTAGGAGAAGATTCGCCTCTGAATCTTGAAGGTCGTTATCACCAGCATACCTAGAGAGGTACTTAACATTGAAGACATTAGCTGTCTTGATATGATCTGGTAACTCGATGCGGTAAGCATTTGCATTGATCTGTTCCAAGACGCGAACCGGACCAATTTTCCTGAAGCGCAGTTTGTCGTACTCATGTGGGCGGTCCTTTGCCAACACCACCCAGACCATATCGCCAGGAGCAAAGAGCAATTCTCGTCGCCGAATATCAGCACAAAAAAAGTACGTTAAAGTGACGAAGTCACTTAGCTCGCCTTGTACTTCTGCGCAGACTCCTCCAGGTTCTGCGTAACCCTCCGGTGGACGTCTTGAAGTGATGACACAAAATCAGCCGCTGACCCATGAATGCGCTTCTGATCAGGCAGGGGAGCCAAATCCAAAGGGCAGCGAGGCACCACTCCGTATACAACATTGAAGGGACTGAACCCCGAGCTTCCGTTAACGGCGTGGTTGTGAGCAAATTCTGCTTGATAGAGACGCGACTCCAAGCCTTAATGTTATCTCCAACAAGAGCACGAAGCATGTTACCCAAAGAACGGTTAACAACCTCTGTCTGGCCATCAGACTAGGGATGATATGCGGTACTCATGTCCAGACTAGTGAGCAGGAGTTTCCACAACGAACGCCAAAAGTGGCTGAGGAACCGTGTATCGCGATCAGAGACAATCGACTCTGGAAGGCCGTGGAGCCGATAAATCTCAGCGAAGAACAACTGCGCGAGTCGAACCGCGTCCGTCGTTTGCTTGCAGGGAATAAAATGGACCATTTTTGAAAAATGATCCACGACGACAAAGATCGAATCATTTCCTCTCTGTGTGCGCGGTAGCCCTAGCACGAAATCCATGCTCAAGTTGGTCCACGGTTGTGTGGGGATTGGTAGTGGAAGGTATAAGCCCGCGTTTGAGGCCTGGCCTTTAGCCATTTGGCAGGCATGGCACCTCTGAACATACCGCTCGACGTCTCTCCTTAGCGATGGCCAATAGTAGGACGACGACACCAACTGTAGCGTCCTATCTCTTCCAACGTGACCCTCTCTATGCAGTTTATCAATGACGCGGAGACGTAGGCTGCAGTCCGGGAGACATAACTGGGAACCTCGAAAGAGAAACCCATCAACCAACGAGAAGTCCCTACGAGTCTCTGCCTTCACCTCTTCTAAAACCTTTCCAAAGTAAGGATCAGACTCGTATAGCTCAGAAAAAGAAGCGAACCCAACAACTGTTGTGTGCATCGTGGTTAACAAACTATGTCTGCGACTGAGAGCGTCGGCGACTCTGTTAAGTTTACCCGACTTGTGCTTGATGGTGAAGGTGAACTGCTGCAAATAGGCAATCCAATTAGCATGTTGTGCCGAGACTTTAACCGGACTATCCAAGTGTTTCAATGCGTCATGATCAGTGAAAAGAACAAAGTCGCGATGCACCAAATAGTGTCTCCAATGGCGTATGGACTGGATGATGGCGTAGAATTCGACGTCGTAAGTGCTATAACGCTCCCGATAGTTTCTCGCTGAAGAAAGCAACAGGGCGTGAATTCTGACTGAGAACGGCGCCAATGCCCATCTTAGAATCGTCGCAATGGAGCTCAAACATCACAGAAAAATCTGGCAAAATTAGTACCGGAGCCGTTGTGAGCTTTTGTTTGATTAGCTCGAAGGCGTCGCCTGCCTCCTTAGTCCACACAAACTGACTACCCTTCATGCACTCTGTTAAAGGCGCCATGATGGAGCTGAAATGCGAGACAAACCTCCTGTAAAATGATGCAAGGCCATGGAAACTGCGGATCTCTGAAATAGTCTTAGGAACCGGCCATGCTCGAATCGCCTCAACCTTGCTTAAGTCCATCAATAATCCCTTCTGAGAGACCACGTAACCAAGAAATAGTACTTGGTCAACACCCCACTCGCATTTCTGGCTAGCCGCAAAAAGCTTCTCGCGTCGCAAGACCTCCATAACATGCCGCAAATGGTCGATATGCTCCTCAAGTGACTCACTGAACACCAGAATATCGTCGAAGTAAACGACGACAAATTTCCCAATGAAAGGGCGCAGGGCCTGATTCATGATATACATGAATGTACTGGGTGCTTTTGATAACCCAAAAGGCATCACTAGCCACTCGAATAAGCCTTCGCACGTTTTAAACGCTGTTTTCCACTCATCCCCAGGGCGAATTCAGATCTGGTGATATCCACTCTTAAGATCCAGTTTCGAAAATATGCCCGCAGAACCAATCTGATCCAGCAGATCGTCCAGTCGTGGGATAGGAAATCTGTATCGCACTGTGATCTTGTTTATAGCTCTGCTGTCAACGCACATCCTCCACGATCTATCTTTCTTCGGGATAAGTAAGGCAGGGACGGCGCAAGGACTCAGACTCTCTCGTACGTGACCCTTAGAGAGAAGAGTTTCCACCTGCTTGCGAAGTTCCTCATGCTCTTGAGGACTCATGTGGTAGTGGGGGCGATTTGGCAATGCTGCTCCCGGTACCAAGTCTATCTGATGATGTATGTCACGCAGGGGAGGTAAACCCATAGGCAGATCACCCGGAAAGATGTCCTCGAAGTCTGTTATCAGGCGAGCGATCGCAGGCTGAACTGGCACCTTTGCTGATGCTGTGGTAGGAGCGGTATTGATTACCAACGCGAATGCGAGTTTCTCAGTCTGCAGCTCCTGCACAAATGTGGCGTAAGAACAAAAGAGTACCGTGTTGCTGGAGCCAGTACCGTCAAGAAGCTGGGGATCCGCAGATGGTTGTGTTAGTGGGGTCTCTGGTGGCAGTACTTGATTAGGGAGCAAGAGAATCCGGCGGTTCTCGAAGAAGAAACTGTAAACATTGCTTCTGCCACTATGAGACACATCTCTATCATACTGCCAAGGTCTTCCCAATAAAATGTGACTGACGTCCATAGGGACCACATCACAGTAAATTTTATCCTTGTAGTGAGCTCCGATGGACAGAGAGACAAGGACACGATGCGTGACTCGGATAGTTGATCCCTCTTTAAGCCACACTACTTTGTATGGTGCTAGATGATCAGAACGTCTCAAGCCGAGCTTGGTTACAGCCTCCTCAGAAATGACGTTGCGACAGCTCCCCGAGTCAATCACAAACCGGCATATCTTGCCTTTCACCGTACAAGTTGAGGTGAAAATGTTCGTACGAAGCCAAGGTTGGTCATCGTCGCGCATGGGTGCAAGACACACACGCCTCAGCATCAATAGTGTTCCCTGGTCACCATCGTTATGATCATCGACAATCTTCTCAATGAGAGGTTCCTGATCGTCTGTTCCATCATCATCCCATTTAACGTCGTCAGCTAGTAGGCCTCGTCGATTGGCGTTGGGACAGGCTGTTTGCCTATGGCCTGTTTCTCCACAAGTATAACACCGCAACACATTTGGGCGGTTTGATCGACGCAGCTCTTCTGTCTGTTGTGGTGGTCGAGTACCTGTTTGAGCCTTAGACGCGTCCGCCATGTCTTTGTTGTGTTGTCCTTGGCCGGTAGTGTCACCTCCGCTAGATTGCAATCGGGTACGATTTGTCGCAGACCAGTTTTGATACGTAGTTTTGAACTATGTCTCAAAGGCAACAGCTCTCTGATGAGCTTCAGCAATTCTTATTGGATCAAACTGCGACATGGCGTTCTGAATCTGAGACCGAAGCCCTCCAATGAAACGAGACACCAACTGAGTTTCGCTGTCCAAGATCTCATTCCGAGTCAGCAACAATGTGAACTCCTCAGCATAATCATCCACACTACGCGACCCCTGGCGCAAATTTTGCAGTTGGGTGAACATGGTGTGGTCAAAGTTGTACGGCAGGAACGCCTTACGCATCACTTTCTCGATCTCCGCCCATGAGTTGATACTGGATTTGCCTTCTCGAGATCGTGATGCCTTCTGTTGAAGCCACCATGAGGCTGCTTTGCCTCTGAATCTGGTTGCAACCAACGTAACCTTCCGCTCTTCCGGAACCCTTTTAAATTCCAATAACTCTTGAACTGCAACTAACCAATCCAACAGTTTTTCCCCACGTACTCCTCCCTCCTGTCCTCTCGAGCATGATTTGGCAGGTTCCGTCTTTGATGTTGACGATGTCCTTCTTCTGCGAAAGGATTATCTTCCCCTTCGGTCGAACCATCTTCATCAAGAAAGCGCCTCCTATCATGATCGTATTGTAGGTGCTGTAACACGGTTTCAGAAAATTCCCTCATCGAGGAATGGATTGTCTCTTGAATGCCTTCTTGCATCTCACGAAGAGTTCTACGCAACTCCTCCCAATCATTCAACGGTAGATCGTTATTGTTGGTGCGTCGTGGAGCCATCAATACTGTCGAAAAGAACTGAAAAATTTTAGGTCGGAAAATGAGCCTTGCTCTGATACCAAAACTGGTGCAGCACAAGTTTATAAAAGACGAAGTTCGTTTAGTCTAGAGAATACCCGAACAACGACAAGCTCTGAGATCGTTGATTCACGAGAGAATGCCGAAATCAAGAGAAGAGATGAACTAGAAGTTCTTATGATTAATGAATAAAGCGTGATCTCAACTCACGTTACAAGTTCGTATAAATACATGAAAGAGATCCTAAAACCTAGGAGATAAAGACGACTAACTGTAAAGATAAATATAACGTCCTAAGAAAAGCCCAACTACTAATGCAATCCTAACTACTGAATCTAATAAACGAAACTGATTCCCTCCACAGCTAAGAGGCAACGGTCGCAAGGATGTGGAGAGGAAGGGATGCGCTGCATCATGGTGGCTAGGGTAGTGTCCTGCAGTTGCGTATCTTCGTAAAGGATTTCTACTTCTTGGAGTCTGCCTGAGTCTCTACTGGGCGTACTACGTCTCTGTAGTTGCTCGCGAAGGTCCGATTCAGCTATCCTATCCAGAGCTGACCGTCTTTCCTCAGACCTCAGGGACTCTGAGGTTGGTTGCCTCTCCGTCACATTTGTAATTTGTATGTAGTTGTGGCGGTGATTGGTTGGTACGTGAGGCAGTGCGCCTTTGGTTTGAGCTACCAGAGGGGTGAGACGGTGAAACCGACGCATTGGTTCGTCGTTCCGACTCTCGAGCTCTTTATCTCTGAGAGTTAAAGAATCGTGAATTCGAAGAGGCTTGTTGCAGGTTGTTTTCCGACTGGTATCGGGGTCTGTAGTGGGTCAGAACCCTTCGCCCATCTGGAATTTGAGACATGTCAGAGCGCTCAGTATGCTCTGTAGCTTCACGACGAGAGGGCTTATAGTGATCTCTATTATCAGAGGAGTGGTGAGACTGACGGTATTTAACCGGTTTCTCTTCTTTCAAGCCTGTAACCTCTCCTCTCATCATGCGTACGTTTTTCTGCTTCAATACGTTCGAGGGCCAGAGCTTGCGTGATGCCCAATTTCCTGTCTTTCACTGGAATGTTACCATGAGCTCTCCTTGGGCAATTCATTTTGTTATAGTTCCTTTTCTTAGTGGCGATGTGTTGAAAAGAAAAACGATTCGTTTATTCGTTTGGTGACTTCAATTATACAATTATACTAGTGTTTGCCCTGTGCGTAAATATTTTTTCTTACTAAAATAAACACATTTATTATTGATTAACAGCAAACACAAAAATAAAAATATTAGTTTAAAGCTTTCTTAATTACTTTTGTCTGTCTTGCTCTTCGGATTTTCTTGTATTTGTTTTAAGCAATTTATATATGTGCCTTCTAACGTCCAGTTATTCAATCTAGTAATCCATTCAACATCTACATCTGTAGACACTTCTACAAATGAGGGTAAAACAATTTTACAAATCCAACTAACACAATAAAAAGAGTAGAAAAATCAGCATGCAACACATAGCTAAATTACTTTACATGTTAGTTTGATAATACGGGGTCTTTACTACGCAAGTATGCTTTTTTAAATCTAAATGGCATAAATAATAAATTATATACCATATATGACTAAAATATCAATAATTGATTAAATACTCTAATCAAAATGGCATTGTGAAAGGAAATTTGTTCATGAATTGACACATTGACCGAGGAAAACTGATCTTGAGATTTAGCGACTACATTCAAAAGTGGTTTTTGCAGCTCCATGTTAGAAGAACTACATGATTCTTTCAAAGCTCATTTGCTGTTCTAATGCCTGAAAATATGGTAGAAAGATTTTGAGTATGACAAAAGAGGCTATAGAAATTCCCCTATTGAACGTTCGAGACATTACCTTTCTCACAGTGTGTTATCTTCCCAGCTTTCTAGATCTTCCCATTTTCAAGAAGATCCCGGGCTCGATCTGGTTTAGTATGAAGGTTCAAGTGAAGGTGACCGTAACTACACAATTACTTATAAAGCAGAGATAAAATCTATCTCAACAACCACATGAACATCAACACATACACACTGAAAGTAATAACGACTACGGAGGATCAAGCACATACTAAATTATATAGCAAGCTCCAAGAATGGTTTTTAAAATTGTAAAGAGATTTCCGGAATTACTTATCTTTTTCCTATGTTGCCGCTCAGTTCTTCTGGATTGAATTCTCCTTATTTCACAAACCACACATACATATAAGACATACCATTATGTACTTTTCAGATTTTAAAATTAGAATAAAGCACCCTAACAAATACAAACAGAAATATATGTATTCTTAATTGCATATCATTTTTATAGACGATAATTTAATGTTTCATTCGTTTCAAAAAGATCCATGTTTAAAAAAAAATGATTTCAGAAAATACATTTTTTATATTTTCAATGCATAAATTAATTGTAAATTGTAAACTTCAAAAACATAATTGTGTTTACTGAAATTCTATTGGTTAAAAATTGTGGAGAATAGTTAATTACAAAAACTAATGCATTGGTAATTAAAATCTAATACGTAGGTTCATCAACCAATAGTATTTTGTTATTTCATATTCCATATTTTTAAAGAAACAAAATAATAAATATTTGTTAGGGCAAATCTCCAAAATAACACATTTCTAAGTTTATATCACAAAAATAGCACTCAAAAACTAAAATGACCAAAATAGCACATTTCTAAGTTTATCCTTTGAAAATTTTAATTTTTTTATATTTCAAAATTTGAAATCTTATCCCCAAAACCTCATTTCTCAACTCTAAACCCTAAACCCTAAACTCTAAACCCTAAACCCTAAACCCTAAAATCTAAACCCTAAACCCTAAACCCTAAAATCTAAACCCTAAACCCTAAACCCTAAAATCTAAACCCTAAACCCTAAACCCTAAAATCTAAACCCTAAACCCTAAACCCTAAAATCTAAACCCTAAACCCTAAACCCTAAAATCTAAACCCTAAACCCTAAACCCTAAAATCTAAACCCTAAACCCTAAACCCTAAAATCTAAACCCTAAACCCTAAACCCTAAAATCTAAACCCTAAACCCTAAACCCTAAAATCTAAACCCTAAACCCTAAACCCTAAAATCTAAACCCTAAACCCTAAACCCTAAAATCTAAACCCTAAACCCTAAACCCTAAAATCTAAACCCTAAACCCTAAACCCTAAAATCTAAACCCTAAACCCTAAACCCTAAAATCTAAACCCTAAACCCTAAACCCTAAAC